>NW_009941056.1:1167-20267 GCF_000696875.1 Nestor notabilis | reverse complement strand
CCGTGGGTTACCCAGAGTCTTCACCTTTATCAAAAGTTTTCAATAATGGACTTTGCTCTCTCTTGATTCCACACATTCACAGATCCTCCTATTGACCATATGGATAATTTTAGAAATAGATCTGTTGAAATGATGCCTTTGAAAGGCTAGTTTTACTCTAATGGAATAAAGACATGGCAGAGAGCAAAGGCATACCTTAATGTCACTGAATAGTTAATGGTGTAAAAGCTGCTAAGGAGTTGTGATACCATGACTGGAATATAATTGAAAGATTGGGCTTTTTTGGCACTGGCAGCTTTTGGTAAGATTTTTATGAAGTCACAATGCCAAATAATGATGACATAAATGATCTTTAAAAACAGAATAACATCCCACAAAGGTTCTGTGGAAAATATGTAAGTTAACATGTACCCTGCATGGTTTTGATTGTAAAAGAACATGTTAGAAAATACTTTCCTCAAGATTATGCTTTTTATAACATGAAAGTTGATCACCTCATCATATAAAGACAAAGGTATTTGGAATATGAAAGGGATTAAAAAGAAGTGCCAGTAAGGTTTCGTTTCATGGCAGTTCATTTTTGATATTACTGAAAGAATTGTTTCGCTGGAATGGGCCATGGATTTAGTGGAACAAGATTTGCAGAGAGGGACTTGTCATGGAATCTATGGAGGAAGTCAGGCATAGGGGTAAATTACTCAACTAGAAGACCAAGACTGTAGATAAGAGTCAACCAGATACGGACCAGGAGGTACTCCATGCATATCAACAACAGTATGACAGGACTCAAATTTGATGGCTCATAGCTTGCCTAATACCATTGGCTGGAAAAAGCTGGTTGCTACATTCCAGACAAATAGTTCTTGTCCTTTTACATGATAGGGCTTTTCTCTTTGTTTCTGCAGACACAGGAGCTCTGTCTGGTGGAGTCATAGTCTCTATTATCTTTGGAGTTTTAATATTTATTGGGCTGCTTCTGGGACTTCTCTTCTTTCGGCGAAAGTAAGTGTTGATTTTGGGTATTGCAAAAGGTATAGATATAGGAATAGCTGAGCAATGGGAGCCTGAGAAAGGGAGGGAGGCCCTGGTTTTTTAGAGGATATTGGATAGGTAGAGGTTAGAGAAGAATGAATAAGAGCAGTGTGCTGCTGCAAAATGGAATGAGTCTCAGTAAGTAACTTGGATTAGCAGGATTGGAGGGATTGATATGTCTGGAAGATAATGTTTGCTGCTGAGGACAGAGTAAAATGTGATTTCTCAGTTTTGTAATCCAGCAGTTATCATACTGTTATCACGACATGACTAAAAATATTGTTATGGTACAACCGTTTCTATAGCTGCTGATCAATTAAGTGCACACTGCATGTATGCAGTCATTTCAAACCATCTTCCATATAGCATTACTTTAGTGGTCCTCTCCCCGGGTATAAAATTCTACTCCCTTTCTGGAAAGCTGCTATTATTTTGTTTGAAGAGTACCAGGTATTTTACTGAAAGTCTACAGAAAACATAAAATGAATAGAAATGTAATTCAGCAAGCAAGAAGGGTGAGCAAAGCTACCTGCCTGGAAACCAAGCTCCATTTCTAAATGTAAATGAAACATCACATTTTCTTGATAGCTATACTCTACCAAGTAGGTGCAGTGTCTGGTTCCACTTTGGTCTGCATTGTTCTGAACTCTGTTCCTGACCAATTTTAGGGTAGACAGCCTGGAAGTCTTGCTATCTGCTGACCATTTTATCTGCTTCTTGTGTTCCAGGCAGGCTCGTCGGAGACAAGCACGGCCAGATTACAATACTTCAGGTTTTGACAGAGGTGAGCTTCTAAGGGGCAGTAGAACTGTGGAGAAGCCTAGAATGGGTTGGAAGGAACAAAAAAACCCAGGAGTTTCAAAACAGACACTGGCATGGATTTTGTGATGTAATTTTCCTCTTCCCATAACAGCTGTAGCTTTCAGTGTATGTTTTGTAAATTTGCTTACTGCCATTGTCAGAATCCCACAGAAGCACCTCTGCTTCTGTAGCTTTGCCCTACAAAGCTTGTCCAAAGAGCTGACAGACTAATTTGCTCTTTTGTTTTCCTTTACCATAGAGAAGGTCTGGTTGAAGCCCTATGTAGACCTGCAACCATATGATGACCCTAGCAGAGGGGTGCTGGAATTCACTAAGGAGCTGGATGTCTCCTGTGTCACTATGGAGAATGTCATTGGAGAGGGTGAGTTACTTGTCACCCTCACCATCTTTCGGTTCCTCCACACTGTTATTTTGCTGCCTATTCCTGAGGTCATCTGTGACCTTTCGCCTCTGGTTGTCCTCAGGGGAGTTTGGGGAGGTCTATCGTGGGACCCTGCGGCTCCCAGGGAAAGAACGTATTGTGGTTGCCATCAAGACCCTGAAGTCGACATATTCAGACTCACAGTGGTGGAACTTCCTGCGTGAGGCAACGATTATGGGCCAGTTCAATCATCCGAACATTGTGCATCTGGAAGGAGTTGTCACCAAAAGTAAGAGTGTGTGTGGGAGAGTTCTGCTATGAGAGCAGAAACTCGAACATTTCTTGGGCCTTTCCTTGGATGCTGTCAGAGAGGCTGTGCTAGGATAAGACAGGAATTGTCATGTTGGCCTCTGGCAGAGAACGAGGGAGGGAGAGAGGAGAGGTATGGATTTCCAACAGGGTCATGAGGCAGTGTCAGGAGAGGTCTTCTTGGGTTGGTGAGTGGACGAGAAGTTGGGGCAGTGTTGCTGTGAGGTTCTATGCATGACACAAGGAGGAACTCAAGATCCTTGGGAGACATCTAAGGAGGAGGTCAGCCAGCTGTGCCAGTGGAGCAGGGATGTTGGTTGGGGTTGGATACGGTTGTCTGTGCTGGGGCAATGTGGGGAGCACTGAAAGGTAGTAGGAGAATTGCAAAAAAGCTGACACCTTCTTGTCTTCCTCAAGGGAGGCCAATGATGATCATCACTGAGTATATGGAGAATGGAGCACTGGATACCTTCCTCCGGGTGAGAGACTCCAATCTGTAATAGTCTTGTGTGTACTGCTGGAACTTGCACTTGGCCCGGACCCTAAAAGAAGACTAGAAAATAAGATCCAAACATCCACTTACTCACTAACATTTCCAGTCTCAGCAGTTGAAGCTTGATGCTTCCTCAGTGCCCAGAGTGCTGTTTTGGCAGTTGAAGTGCAGGTGCCTAATGATGACTCTGGAGACTACCACGAGTCCCTTAGTGAGAACTTGTGGGGTCATCTGGGCTGCAGCCTTTTTGCTTGTTCACCAGTGCCCACTTTTGCAAGTTGATAAGGCTAGTAACTAGAAACCAAGCAGACTGAAGTTACTTGACCAGTGACTCTCTTTTCTTTCCATGCAGGAGAATGAGGAAAAATTCAGCCCTGTGCAGCTTGTGAGCATGCTGCAGGGAATAGCTGCAGGGATGACCTACCTTTCTGAACACAACTATGTGCACCGGGATCTGGCTGCTCGCAACATCCTGGTGACACGCAGTCTTCAATGCAAGGTGTCGGACTTTGGTCTCTCCCGAATATTGGAGAATGATGCAGAGGGAACCTATGAAACCAAGGTAATGCAAACCCAATCTCTCAGTCTTGTAAATGAGCTGTAGTTTCAGGGGCACTGCCAGGTAAGCATAGCAGAATATCTTCACTATAGGAAACACCAGGACGGGGGAAGATCTGGATTGGAAAATCTCTTGAGGAAACCCGATAATAAAAACTCAAGGCACATGGTAGTACTTTTCTGCTTGGAGACCATGTTGATTTCGTTTGCTAAGCGATTCAGAGAGACTGCAGTTTTAAAATGAGAGGCAAAATAAGAGGTCTAACCTCTTGGACTCAGCTAACTAAATGTAGCTTTGAAGACAGCCCTGCTGTGACCAGAGGTTTGGAGCAGCGACATCTACAGGTCTCTTTCAGTAACAGTTGCAGGGTTTCTAATGCCTGGTGTCATTCAAGCTAGAGCTGTGGCTGGTGTCAAGCTCTTACTCCCGTAGCGGTGGTTTTGTGTAGCATTCAAACAGAGCTTAAACTCATTCACTTTCCAAGAATGTTTCTTTCCTTTTTGGAAATTTCCCCAGGGATGGATACAAGTCACTTCAAGTGAAGTGGGCACAGTCTTTGAACCACTTTGTAAGCTCCTTGCATGAAAACAAGTCAAGGATACATGCTGGATACACTATGTCTCTGTTTTTTCACAGGGTGGCAAGATTCCCATCCGATGGACAGCTCCAGAGGCTATTGCTCATCGGATTTTCACCTCAGCTAGTGATGTCTGGAGCTTTGGAATTGTCATGTGGGAGGTGCTGTCATTTGGTGACAAGCCATATGGGAACATGAGCAATCAAGAGGTAACAGACACTGAGCACAAGTGGTGACTTAAAAAAATAAACAAGGCTTATAGGCCCAGCTCCTGTAGATCTCCCTCGGCCTGCAGTCTTGATATTCTTTTGAGCACAGAACTACCATGTCTCCCTCCCTGCTAAAAATCAGTGCTACAAAGTCAAGGGTGCTAAGTGTTTGCACCTCTGAACCATGTCCAGGTGCCAACAGCAATGAGCCAAAATAAAGACAGGTTAAATGATCCATGGCCCTTGGGTCCGGAGATGTTCTCTGTTGGTTTATTTCTCTCCTTCCTCTGGCTCCGGAGTATTACGTCTCATCTCATTCAGCACATCTCTTAGAGGTTAGCACATGCTGTTAAAATTCTTCCTCAAAATCTGGTTCCTGTTTTCTCACTGGGCCTGTGTCATGATCATTTGGTGCTCACTTCTTGTGAACACATGCTCTGGATGGCAAATGGCAGCTAAGCTAGTAAAGGATTGAAAGTATTCAACTTTTTGATATCCCTCTGTGCAGGTGATGAAAAGCTTAGAGGACGGGTGTCGGCTCCCCCCACCCGTGGACTGCCCATCTATCCTCTACGAGCTCATGAAGAGCTGCTGGTCACAAAACAGGATGAGGAGGCCTCATTTTCAGGAAATCCGGGCACAGCTGCAACATTTCATCTCAAGTCCTCAGCTCCTCCGGCCTGTTGCAGACTTTGATCCCAGGTAAGCAGGCTGACACTGGAGGAGGAGAGTTTAAGTGGGAAATTTTCATCTCCCTATCTCCAGCAGGAGGAGAGGTAGTGCTAGCAATGCAGGCTGGCAAGAGGCACTTTGAATGCACTGCGTGCAGAAGATAGTGGTCACCTCTGTCATGGCCATTGGCCTGGGCAGTCTGACCTCACTGTGCAGAGAGCAGGCAGGTTTGCCTATCCCTGGCAGAGAGCACTTGCCCTCTAGCTACTCTCTTCTAGCTAATACTGGCTATTTAAGGATGTTGCCTGGCTGATGAGGATTTTTTCTGTCTTCAGGGTGACACTCCGGCTCCCCAGCTGCAGTGGATCTGATGGGATTCCCTATCGGTCCATCCCTGAGTGGCTGGAATCCATTCGCATGAAGCGCTACATCTCCAACTTCCGCACTGCTGGCTTGGACACCATGGAGTCCATTCTGGAGCTCACTGCTGAGTAAGGGCAGGCTGAGCTCCCACAGGCCATCTCAGGCTATGGTACAAATAGCTGTCTGCCCCTGTGCTAGCTGAACAGGCAGCCATATTTACTTGGAAGGCTTCTTTCCATCCTTCTCTATATAGTTAAATGGAAGTGGACTGGCTTTTTGCCCCAAAAGGGAAAAATTGGTCCAGAGAATTGGGATCAGCCCAAAATGTGAGAATAATTCCCAAACTGTCCATGCTTAAGACTTTTTAGGGGTCTGAGCTCATCTGAACTCACACCAAACAGCAAGGGAAAACAATAGATGGCAGACAAGTTCTCTAACTTGAACATCTCTCCCCGCCTTTCTAGGACTCCAGGTGGGCTACCCACCCATCAGCCAGGCACTATTCTAGCATAGAGCAAAGTCCTTCTGGGCTCCTTAGAAGGACTCAGGCCAGATGCTTTACAAACACAGCTGTGTTCTGTTGTAGGGTTGGGGATGTAAAGCCAGGTCTGGCCGGGTGAGTTACATGGAACAAATGTGCAGGCACAGACCTGCAAAGGCCTGTATCACAAACTAACATAGACATAGTCCTGGTTTAATGGGAACACATGCCTAGTGACAAGGTGGGAGAAGACAGCTGACCCATTCAGCAGAGGTAGCCAGTGAAGGGCAGGAACATCTAGAAGTTTCTTCCCTCTAGAGAGAAGGTAGGCAGAGCAGGAAGAGCTGAGGGAAAGGAGGCTTTCTGAACTAATGCTTGGTAATTATTTCTGCCCTTACCCCCATCCCAGTCCCAGAGAAACAAGAACAGACATTCATTTTTCTTTTCTTTTCCCATTTCCTTCAGGGACTTGAAGCAGATGGGAGTGTCACTTCCAGGCCACCAGAAGAGGATCCTGTGTAGCATCCAAGGCTTTAAGGAGTGATCAGTCATTGCTCTCTTAAGCTTGCTAAATGCCCATTCTTACCAGATATCACTTGGAATCATTCCTATGGCAATTGCTTCCAAATGAGTGACTGGGATAAGCAAAGCAAAACCACCAGAACTGAAAAAGCTCATGAGGCAACACCACCTTCTCTCATTTCTGTTCCACTTGCTTCAGCTCTACAGCAGCCATCAGTACCTTTCAGAGCACTGGTCTTAGAAACTGTCCTCAGCCCTGTTTTACAGAGTCCACTCTGTGCAGCACTAAGAAATCCCTGTAGCCCACATACTGCAGTTTCAGACTCCTGGCAAATCACATGGAAGCAAAGATACATACAAAGCAGGTTGGGAGGGAAGGGTGGATAATGTTTTAAGATTGGAAATGAGGGTTCAGATGGACTGGGACATGCAGGGAACATGCACAGGGACCCAGACATGTAGAGACTGGGCCCATTCACTCCCTGGCATACATCCCTTCTCACTTCAGCAGCCTTCTCTCTTCTTTATTTCACAACAGGAAGAAACTATTCAGTCTTTCATAAGGCTGCTGGTTAAGAGTTATATTTTTTTAATTCAACCATTCTTGCCTTAAACACCAACTCCTGGTGTACTTCTTTCTTTTGAGGAGAAGTTGGGAGTAGCAGCTCTAACTTGCGTGATCACATAACCTCAGCATGTTGCTGTTTTGCACATGCACACTTCAGGGAGGAAGATTTCAATCTTCTCAACCCGCTTCATAATTTTACTTGTGCCACAGACATAAAATCCTCTAGGTACTCGTTTTTCTCTTCCCCTTTTTAAAAGGGAATAGGCTTGTTTGGCTGGGTAGGGTATCTGTAACAGAAAACTGTGTAGGTGGTCTGTCTTATTCCTTCTATGTGGAGGAAATGTTATTATTTATCAGAGCTCAAGACACTTATAGACTGTAAATAATATTTTGTAAATAAACCTGTGGCAGAGCAGGCCCTGCTGGAGTTCTCTGGCTTATTTCAAACATGATTGGAACCTTTACTTTAGTGTATATATTGTAAGTTCCAGCAGGGTCCTTACATCCATGTTCAGCTGTTTGAACCAATGGTCTTTGTCCATTTAACTGCAGACTCAATGTGGCAATGTGGCTGCATTAGGATTGAAGGATCCTGTGTTTATTCTGAAACCATGAGAAGTATCAGAAGCTACTGCTGTAGTGTGATGAAATACAAGTGACTTCTGCAGAACAGACTGTCTGGGCAGGGGGGAGGAGAATCTCTCACTGATGTTCCTATAACTTTCTCCTACTTAGGGAAAGTAGTCACCTCAAGATTCAGATTTCAGTGCTTGAGCTAAGTCTAAGTTGGTGAAGGTGAGTGCTAGCCATTCAGCTGTTACTGCTGCAGATAGCCGTCAGGTTTCCATAATTGTATAATGCTGCAAATTCTTAAGGCTATAAATTAAAAGTCCTGCTCATGGGAAGGTCTTGCTTAACCAGAAATGACAGAAGAATTAAAAAGCAGAGATCTAAAGAACTGCAACTTAAAGCAAGAAGGCTGGTTTCTATTCAACATGAGAAGCAGCAGAGTATACACATGGAACCATAGGATACAGATACTTTAGATACTCAAGTCACTGCAACTACAGTAAGAGATACAGCTGACAAGATAAGGTCCTACTGTGAGTCTTGTATCAGTAAGTTCAGTCTTAGTAACAGATGTTTTTAACACGAAGTATAGATAATAAATAAAGTTGCTACATGCAGATATCCAGGCTAGAAGATAAGCCCCGATGAGGCTGACACAAGATTATGAGTCTGTGTCGGGCATGTGTGTTAGCCTATCCATGCAGATGATAGAAAACAGAGAGTGGCTGATAGATCAGATACTTGTGCTGTCATTCAGAGGGACCTTAATAGATGGGAGAAGGGGGAACAGAGGTTACTCACAAAGCTGAACAAAGGGAAATGAAGAGCCCTGCAACTGGGAAGGAATAGCCCCATGCACCCAGTACCTGCTGGGGACTGGCTGGCTAAAAAGCAACTTTGCAACAAAGGACTTGCAGGTCATCCTGAATAGCAAGTTACATCTGAGCCAGTAATATGGCCTTGTAGCAAAAGAGGCAAACAATATCTGTGCTGCATTAGCAAATGCAGTAGCTGGAGGGAGGTGATTTTTAAGCACTATTCAAGATTGGTCAGACATCCAGATATCCAGAGTGTTTTGTCCAAGTTTGGGTTCCCCAGTACAAACGACATGGACTTACTGGAGCAAGTCCAGCCAAAGGTCACTACAATTTTGGAGGGATTAGAGCATCTGACACATGAGGTGAAGCTGAGACAGCTGGGACTGTTCAACCTTGAGATGAGAAATTTAGGTGTCTCTTATAATGGTATATAAATACCTGATAGGAGGGAGTGAAGAAGAGGGAGCCAGAGTCCACCCGACGGTATCCACTGAAAGGAAAAGCAGTGGAAACACATCAAAACAGAGCAAATTCCATTTGAAGGAAAGAAAAAAACCAAACAACTTACTGTGAGAGCTGTTGAACACAGGAACAGGTTACCCAGGGAGGTTGTGGAGTTCTCCTTCGAGGTATTAAAAACTGATGGGGTACATTCCTGAGCAGCCAGCTCTGACTGACCCTGCTCTGAGCAGGGATCTCCCTTCCACCTTCAACCATTAGGAGCTGCTGAATCAGCTGGCCTCCTAGAGAGGAGGCTGCTCAGTACCATGTCCTCAGGTACAGACAGTAGCAAACCTGAGAATGTACTCTCAATAGGCACTCATGCACACAAAATATTCATGTATATAATATGTGCATGTATATATAAACATACACACTGTACATGACTGGCCGGAGGCAGAAAACACAGCAGTCATGCAAGCACAGCACAAACAGCCTGATCCTATTGCCTTCTCTGCCTGATCAGGATGAACCTGTTAGCAGGAAATACATGTATATGCACTATGGATCCCACTAGTGCCTATCCAGTAGCTGGCTCCACAATCTGGAGCCTGAGCTGCTCTCCTCAGTTGCTGGCACTAGGACACCCAAGTCCTCCAGGCCTGCAGCTCCACTCCAGTGGCGAGCACTCGGACCCCTCAAGTGCACACACACAAACAGATGCAAACTGTGCTCTGGGAGCTGGTCCAGGCTTACCAGTAGCTGACCTCCAGACCCGAGAGCAGCTGGCTTGGACCTGCTGGGACCTCAAACAGCTGATGCTCAGACTGGTCTCTCCAGCATCTGGCCAGACTTGCAGCCATGCCAAATCAAGGCTCCCCAGTCTCTTACTTACCCTACTCACTCACTCACCAGCTACTCTGACTCGCTTTTTGCTGCTGATTACACATGGACATAAACACCCACACAACAGGCATGCACCTCAGGTATTTCCAGTTGCTGGCACTTAGATTTCCACGTGCACTGAACAGAGTCCCTTCACACAGGGGAGAGGAAAGAGTTCAGTAAGAACACAGCACAGACTGTGCTGATGACACACAGGGCATGGCCAGACAAGTGTACTGTGTGTGTACAGCCAGCCCCTTCTGTGTCCTTTTCCCCCCGTTTTTCCCTGCTGCTTCCTCAATTTAACCACTCCCCCTTTTCCTGCCTTTAATCCTGCCCCTACACATCCTGTAACAAGAGTTGTACAGTCACCAAATGCTGTTCCCCTGCGTTCCATGCCCCTCAGAGGGACTAACCTCCCCCTTAATCTGCAAAGTGACCTGGAGAACCCCTCCAGTTGACACTGACAGGTTCATATCCATACACCTGGGCTATAGTCCTCTGATAGCTTGGGGAGGAACTGGGTTAGAGTTCAGTTTAATCACATAATCTAGAAACAACCGCTCAAGACAATGCCAGCAAGAACTCAGGTAAGAAAAAGAAAGCAAATACACAATTTGTTTATTCTTTGCTCATTCTATAGGAAACCTCAAAGCATTTACTGGATCAATTTGCAAGGAGTCGTTCCAGATTTCCCCCAAAACTGGCAAGAGAACAAGAGCAGGTTTCATGTCTTTGAAGTGTAAAAACATTGATGCTTACCACAAAGAGGAGTTTCACCTGCAGTGACCAAGACAGTACCATGCTTAAAACCATGAACAAGCACAAACACTTTGAGTAGCAACAGTTAAGGCAAGGCAAGCAAATTGGCCACTTTATTCCAGTGTGATGCAAGTGGATTGTAATAACTCACCTCCTAGTGACGCATCAAGCAGACTACAATCTTACTACACTGAAAAGCAATCTTCCACTGCTTTAAATGAGAGCTACTCTTCAGGCAGAGGGAAGTAGGAAACTCAACAGTTTGAAAAGGAGACCAACTGGTGCAGAGAGAAAAGCCATTTTCAGGCTACTCATCTCTGGAGGCCCAGTGGAATAGCAACTGTACATTCTCTACTG
This sequence comes from Nestor notabilis, assembly GCF_000696875.1. Lineage (NCBI taxonomy): Eukaryota > Metazoa > Chordata > Aves > Psittaciformes > Psittacidae > Nestor > Nestor notabilis. The sequence continues at coordinate 9,466 of NW_009941056.1, read as the reverse complement.
CCTAAGACAGCAATTCTCATGGGTTGTCGAACAAATACAGCAGACACAATCATGGAAAAAACCCTACATTTTATTGAATGCAAACAGTGGTTGGCACAGTGTAGCTATTCAAAAGCTTTGTTTGGTTTGAGAGTTTCTAGTCCAGGAAATGGGGCTCAGTGCAGCAACACTTAGAGCCAGACAGTACATTGCTATTACACCACAGCTTTCACCAATAGCGGTGAAAGAATTCCTACTGGAACAGGGAGACATTCCTTAGTCTGCTGAATCCTCTTCCACACACTGAGACACCTCCTCACCGTGTGCTGCCCGTCCTTGTGACGGTCTGTATTTGTAAACATGCTTTCTTTGGACCACTTTGCTATGCTGGTGCCCAGCCTGGCTGCCCAGAAAACACACTGGGAAGTGACTCATTCTGGGGAGGGAGAAAGACTGAAAAACAACTTTCCAAACTCGGGAATAGGGCAGGATTCCAAATGCTGCCAGTTTAATCTGGCTAAGGGGGAAATCAAAAGTAACAAGACAGCCAGTAAAATCCATGAGAGACAGAAAAGCTGTACTAGGTTAGCTTTTCACAGCAACAATAACAGGGATTCCAAGTATGTTCTGCCTCCACACCCTAACCCAGGAACGAGGGATGGGGTAGGGCAAGACTTCCTCATCATGAAAGGAAGAACAAGAGGGAAAACCAAATAAAGACAGAAGTGGTACCAAGATGGAGGCTTCCACCTTCTAAGGTCCAATGGCCATTCTTGGATCCATGGGACAGAACGATGCTCAGCCCCTCCCAGCACCTGCCATCAGGTCATTCTTGCCACTTCCACCAGCCAGTGGTGGTGGAGGTCTGGTCTTTCTCCTCCAGTCTTGAGGGAACAGAGGCTGTGCACTCACCATCACAGCCCCCAGCCTGGAATTAACAGTGGCCAGGATGTGCCAACAGGAGGAGAGGTCCCTTCCTGGCGGGTGTGCAGAGAGAAGTCTAGGAGCAGTGAATCCTACATAAGTAAAGAGCTGTGCTGGCATAGTCTCCATTGGTAGCAATCTGCCTTCTCAGGCAGAGGGATAGGACAATGCAGGGAGGGGAAGAGTATTGACTGCAGGGGTCTCAAGGGAATGCCCACTACAAGCTCCTCAGCGTGATGTTTTGGCACGAACGGTGTGACATTTAATACACAGCACGTGCCCATCCAGTGGAAAGCACCCATTCTCGTCTGCTTCAATGGACAAGGGCTTCCCACAGTCCTAAACAGGGAAAGAAAAGAGGGAGAAAGCTCAATGATAGCCAACAGCAGGATAAATGCATTCAAGGATGCAAGAAATCCCCCACTGGGTCAGGATAATGGCTCACTGCCCACTGCTCTCTCTCTGGTGGTGCTAATAGAAGATACTATTTTGAGGGAAGAGCAAACCCCTTCTGTGATCCCAGCATGTTCCCACTGTATACACAGCTGCTGTGTTAAGGATGTGAGAGACTACAACCCTGCATAATCCTTCTTCATGGACCTGTAGTCAGTGAATGTCTTAAACTTTTTCTGAACCTGCTTCAAAAATGCTCCAAATTAATTCAAAACAACCTTAGTGTTTAGTCAGGATAGATGACAAAGAGGTCCAGTTGCTGGTGATGAGCATGGGAGGAGTGGGGCCACCAGGCTTACCTCACATTTGTAACATTTCATGTGGAAATTCTTCTCCAATGCCACAACACGCACTGTCTCATCCTTTCCAGGCTCTGGCATGATGGGCTCACTACAGACTGAGCAGCGTGGAGCATACTTCCTGCAACACACAGAAATATGGAGGAGATCACGGCCACCGTGGTGACAGACAATGAACATTTCTCACTGCCATACAACACTATTAGCAGCAGAGGAGTAATAAATCACAAAGAAGTTTAAGTGGGAAAAGACCTAATTGCTACAAGGTACATCACGGACTCATTTTTAACTTAATGCCTGTTGCTCGTATGGGCAACCCAACCCCATTCTGCAGCAAAATTAAACAGCTGTGAGGGAATGTGCCTTCTTTCAGACACCACATACACATACTCTCTCCATACCTGTGGTAGTCATCCACACAGTGAGGCTGGTTGGCCTGGTCCACAATAAAAGCAGCTCCTTCAAGAGGGGTATGGCACATCACGCAGGTAAAGCACTGGGGATGGTATGAGTTACCAGTGGCCTTCAGCATCCGGTCTGTGATGGTCTGTTTGCAGACACTACACTTTTCCAAGGTCCCCTGAGCCCAGAGGGAAAAAGGAAGACACATGAATCCAGTCCCCCAGCCCAGGAGGCTATGCCACAGACATAGGAAGGAGGAAGGGAAAGCAAGAGAGAGCAACACCACAGCAAGCTCAGCTCTCTCCAGCAGCGTTCACCCCAGTAACTCACAGCATAGCAGTCCTCGCAGAAGGGCTTCTCATCCACATTGTAGAACTGCTGCCCCTGCAGCTGCTTCTCGCATTTGAAGCAGGTGAAGCATTCCACATGGAAGAGGCAGTCGAGGGCCCTCACGGCCGGCTGGGTTCGTGACAGAGGCTTCCGGCAGAAGCCACAGAGCTCTGCTGATGGAAGGAGAAAGGGATTAGATGAAAACCCCTCACAGCCCTCTGCCCCCTACTGCTGTCAGCTGAGTGAACGCACCAGAAGTAGCGGCCTCTACTGGGGGCGGATGCTCCATATCCTTCATTAGTTTCTGGGTCAACATCTCCAGCTCTTCTACCTCCTTCATAGTCAGACAGGAATTTCCTCTAGGTGGATCTGCACTGGAGCCTGCGGGTCTATGCTGCAGGAAGAGGAAACATTCAATCCCTGAGGACACATACAGAATCACAGAATAGCTTGGGTTGGAAGGGACCTTCAAAGCTCCTCTAGTCCAACCCCTCTGCAACAAGCAGGGACATCCCCAACTAGGTCAGGTTGCCCAGAACCACATTCAGCCTGGCCCTGAATGTCTCCAGGGATGGGGCATCCACCACCTCTCTCAGCAACAACCTGTGCCAGCGTTTTAACACCCTCATTGTAAAAAACATCCCGAGTCTCCCCTCTTTCAGTTTAAAACCATTGCCCTTCGTCCTGTTGCAACAGGCCCTGTTAAAACGTCTCTAACCCTTTGCTGGACCCTATCCAGCTTTTCAGTCTCTCTTGAAATGTGGGGGGGCCAAAACTGGATGCAGTAACAAGTGCTGAAAAGAGTGCAAGAATCGCATCCCTTGACCTGCTGCAGTCCAGGACATGGTTTGTCTTCAATGCCTCAAAGGTGCTCTGCTGACTCACATTCACCAAGCTGTGTGCCAGGACTTCCAAGCACTTTACAACAGAGCTATTTTATGGACAGTTTGTACAGCTGGTCCCCAGCTCAGCTCTCTTCTACGAACAGAGGCACCTCTAGTTTGTTTTAGTCTGAGTTGCACTGGGTCATGAATACTGCAGCAAGAGGGAAATACTGCAGCTGGGAGGTAAATACTTTAACTCTCTCTTCTGGTTGGAGGCTAGGATGTGTACACACACACACACACACCCCCCTTCACCTCAGTGCTCTGATACCAATGGAAGGGAACTGGTGTTTTAATTTCTTTATGCCTACACAGACTCCTTCCCACCCTGTCCTTAATAAACCTACTTATCTTACCTTGTTTCCCTGTTTCTCTCTAGAAAACAACCTTTCACCAACTCTGCTTCCTTCTTTCTACCTTTTCATGAAGCCCCATCCCTTTCCACAACCATCTCTAGCTACAGCTCTGTTTCAGAAGGGTAACAGCCTCCTCTAGCCTGGGATGGACCCTCCCTCTTCATCTTCCAACTTCACTCCCAGTGATGCCCGCCCAAAGGCACTGATCCCATGGCTCTATCCCCTACCGTGTCTTTTGCAGCAGCAGGTTGTTCTGTTGGACGTGGCTTCTCCTGCACCTGGGGTCTTTCCCTCTGCTGGGCATAGGTGAAATTGGGAGGCTGTGGCCGAGAGGAGGGACCTGAAGGTGAAGGGGCTGTGAACTGAGTCTGAAGGGAGGTAGGGTATCTCGCAGGGTTAGAGGCAGCCATGGGCACACTGACACCTGATTTGGACCCAGACTTAGGAGAGCCAGCAACCAGCTTAGGTGGGGTGAATGCAGGGGTAGGCTGAGTGGGAGGGAGAGAGAGTGGTGGAGGGACTGGTGCTGGGGGCTCCTTGTGTTGCTGTGGGGCTGCCCAGGGGGCTGGGGTCGAATCTGCTCCAGGGGGTTTGAAAGATAAGGTTCCACTTGGCTTTGGAGTGAACTTGGAAGGAAAGGAATGAGGAGTATCTCTGGATGCAGATGGTATTTCCACACGGGCTTTCGGGGCTGATGGTTTCTCCAGAGAACCTGTGGATCCTGGAGATATCTGTAAAGGGAAGCAGCAAACAGGCAGCTGTCAGCAAAGTGGAAGAGAAAATACACTGTCTACAGCAGTGTCAGCAGCTACCCCAGAGCCACAATGTCAAGAGTTTCCACACTGTTACATATTTAGCAGTCCTGACAAGCTGTGAGATTGGTGCTTTCTGGTCCTTCACAGACAGTTTTGCACTATGGTTTATCCAGACATTTTAATCTTCACTACCTCCGTTCAGCAAATCAGTCATCTCTCCTTCCACTTCCAACATTCTGGAGAGCTCACCCGGGATCTGAAGGGGTCATTCTTCTCCATGTCATCCAACATTACGGACAGCGAGTCAATCTCAAGATCAATGCTGTTCATCTTGCCACGTTCCTATACCACCATCCATGAGGAAAGAGGGAGCAGAGCACGTTACATTAACAGCCAGAGAACCAGGCGTACCCCCTTACAAGAGCAGATTTGTGTGCTGCGGACTGTGGTGCAGAACTGCTCCTTGCTTTGAATGGAGAGCAAGTTGGTGTGGATGAACAGGGCACAGTCTCCAAGGTCTACAAACAGTGGGAAAATGCACAGCCCAAAGAAACTCACAGACAGATTTAGGTGGGAAAAAGTCATCTGCAGGTCTCTCATCCAACACCCTGCTCACAGCAGGGCTAACTCTAGCTAACAAGCTAGATCAGGTTGCTCAGGGCTTTGTCCAGGTGATTTCTGAACGTCCCCAAGGATGCAGATTCCCCAGCCTTTCCAGGCACCTGTGCCAGGGTTAAGCCACCCTTGGAGTGGAACAGCGTTTTCTTCTGTCCAAAAGAAATTTCCCTTGCCACAGCTCGTGTCCATTGTCTCTTCTTGGGCCCCAGTAAGAAGAATCTGTCTTCTCTCCAGCCCTCCTTTAGGTATAGCAGACTGCAGTTACATCCCTGCCTTGGCCTCCTCTTCTGCAGGCTGAACAAACCCAGCTCTCTCATCATTCAGCTCTCTCATCTAGTTCAGTATTCCTCTGGGTTATTACACTGCGAGCTCAACTGGAAAGTTTTCCAAGACGTAGCCTCACTAGAACCAAAGAGAGGAATCATCGCTGTCCTTGTCCTGCACTCTCATAACTGCAGCCCAGCACTTGTGGTTGGCCTTTATAGCCACAAGGGTGCATTGCTGGCTCACACTCAACTCACTGTCCATCAGGAGAACCAGGTCCTTCATCTGCAGAGAGCTGTAGCCTGGCCAGTCGACCCTAACCTATGCTGGTCCATAAGGTGATAGCATTTGCTGCTTTCCCAGATCTCAGGGCTTCTGCTGCCGAGTTCAGAGAGTAGTGAGAAGCTGTCCCAGCTCACAAAGCATTACAGGAAACCACACTTCCCTTGACCACACTCACCTGTGGGGCAGGTCCCTTGCTCACAGGCCCTTCATCAAACATTGGCGGCGGTGGCGGCAAAGGGAAAACCTCTTCTGGGGCTGGTGGAAAAGGCTCTTCAAAGGGGGGTGGAGGTGGGGGAAAAGCACAGTTTGAGGAGAAACTTGCTTCCTCTCCAGGTGGTGGAGGAGGCGGCAGCGGCAGGTCTGTGGGGAAGAATGAGAACAGAAGCAATTTTGGACCATTTCTTACTATTAGCCAGCACAAACCCCAAAAGGGGTCTTGAAGGTATTAATGCAAGTACTTCCACAGTATTCAGGGGACCCCATCAGTGACAACTGAGCTCCACAGGCTGGTTTTTGCATAGTCTAAAGCTATCTGCCATCATAGATACTTCCCTCATTATCTACTACAGTTAGTTACTGGGAATAATTATTGTATAATTGGGAAACATATCTTACTATGCCCTTTCTCACCCCTCCTCTCATTCTTTGGTCCCTAGCATATGTTTCTCTTGCCAGTAACTGGCTCAGATTGCTAAATACAGAGGAGTGCGAGAGGATAACCCACGACCCTGAAGAGGCAGTATTATTCCAGGAAAATAAGCTGGCACCTCACAGCTGGCTAGGAAGCACCAAGAGAAACAAGAGGGAGTAAAACAAGGCAAGTTGGACCAACTAAACCTTATGCATATGAGGGATCTTTGAAACTGCTTTATTTCTCTAGGAAATTAAAACAGCTTTCATTTTGGAAGCTAAAACATCCCCATACACAATACACATGAGGACATGAGATTTTCTAGAGCCCTTTTTAAGCAGGCTGAAAAGCAGTGGAGTGCCTCAATCTCCTACAAGAAAACCCCACTGCTTCTACCTATGCATGTTTGCCAAAGATGTGGAACAGGAAAAAGAGACATTTTCTACTACACCACAGTCAAATAAACATGAATACTCTTGTCTTCACTGTGTACGGGAGAAGTTGTCCTCTTACCATCCAAGCAGCAATGAACACTGAAGACAAGGAGGCGTAACTTCCACATCCCTTCTTCTATACACCCATCCGTCTCCCTGGTTAGCCCCAACCAGCAGCAGGGTGGAAAACCACGCTTTTCACTCCTCCTACTCCATGTGCAACTTTTAACAGCAGTAACTGAACTGTCCCATCTTTATATGCAGTTACTGTCAGCAGACTTTATAAGGATTTCTCATACGTAACCTAAGGGAGACAATACTGCCCTTTCAGAAAATGAAATCCAAAATCTTAATTAGCTAGTGGAATGCATAAACTGCACTGGTATGCAGCACCTCTTCCAAACCTTCTTGTGAAACAGAACTTCTGCTTGGGGGAAGAAGTAGTACTAGGCTGGTATTTTCTCCCTTTGAAACTTACAGTCTGGGTTCAAGTTTGTATATGCTTGCCTTTTGGTTTACTGAAATGATAAAGAATATTGCATAAACAAAGCCCTGATCTGCTGTCACACTGTTTCAAATGCACTAAAAGCCTGTTATATAATTCATACAAACAAAGAAGTTCCCCACAAACTTACTGTACCAGATCTATAGCATCATCAATACTAAATACAACATTCCTACAGCAATACTAACTTAGCCATGCTGTCATTTCAGACAAAGAAACCAATTACTATGGCTTTGTTGTACTACTATTTGTTTGAGGAGTGTGTAAGAAAGGGAAAGGATTGAAGAGATGCACCAGAGAAGGATCAAATCAGATTAATTTCCCTCGTGACTGAGTTTTGGTGGTTCATCTGTACTTCAGATGTCTTGCTGGCAGCCCTCACCCAACGGTGACAGTAGCTTAAGCCCAATGGTTCTTCTGCTAATCTTTCTGTTCATTTAGTTCCTCCATGATAAGATTTATAAGGAAGGAAGGAAGTGGAGCAAACACCTAATACTCCAATTGCATTCTGTATTGAAAAATAATTTTTAACATCCATCTGTCTGCTTCTGTACTTCAGCTTATATATTTGTGTCAGTTTGAGACCCTCCCAAAGACATCCCTAATCCACACAACTATAGCAAAACCCCCAACAACCTATGAGGAAAAAGGTCAGAGTTAGCTGGTACAATTCTAGGAGACAGAAACACCAACATGCGGACCCTTGTGACTTGTGGATTCATAATCTGCCTCTTCTGAGTGCAGAACCTGCCTTCCTACAGGTCAGCTGCCCACCTAGAAACCATCAGTGTTGCACACTTTATACAAGATAGTAAAAGGCATTTAACACAGCAGTTAACGTTACCTGAACACACATGTCCTGACTGAGGTGCACGCTGATAAAGCCTTGGGGTAGTGCACAGCATCAAGCATTAGCAAGAGGTCCCTAGAGAAATTTCTGGTAGCCCCATGCTGATCAGTTCCAAGTAGGGAGTCACACAACTAGGAAACTTCTGCTTGTCAGAGGACACAAATCCAACCAACCAACAAAAACACACCACCACCACAGGAAATAGAAAGAAAAAAAAAGGAAACCACACTACTAAAGCAAGAAGTCACCCTGCACAGGAAAACACACCCAACCCAAAGCACTAGGCAAAAGTGTAAAACTCTACAAGCCATACAGAGCTGTTTCTGACAG
>NW_009941056.1:0-1156 GCF_000696875.1 Nestor notabilis | reverse complement strand
TTTTCTTCACACTTGTCCCCCCCCCCCCCCCCCCCCATCTCCAGCAGCAGCAAAGATGGCAATTGCAGAGCCCATGAGGAGGATCTCTATAATCAGAGACAACCAGCTTGAGCTTAGATGAATCAACAAGGAGAGCGGCATGATTCACCACCATCAGGGTAAAGTTGCCTCCAACATACTTGCTCCCAGACATGCTGGCCAGAAATTGACTGCAGTTACACAATTATGCACTCAGGGAATACTATAAAAAACAATCCATTGCATTCCTCTAGCACCAGTGCAATGCAAGATTGCCATCCAGCTTCCGTTCTTAAAGCAAGTTCTATGTACTCTGGCATGCCTTGAGAATCGTTTTATCTCATTCTGGAACCTGCCAGCCTTTTTTTTTTCCATCACTTACAGCAGATAAGCCCTTGTTCTCACGTTTAGCCCTGTTACAAACCTCGCACCCCTGGAATTTAAAAATGCCTATCTGTTACGCCAGCCCTCACCTACCTTCTGGCAGCAGGGACATGGATGCTGATGGAATCTCCCCCACCTTCCCTATCTGAGCACGCTGGGCACCAGCTCCAGGAGGTGGGGGCAGCGACGACTCTGATGCATCCCCAGCCTTGAAGGGGTTCACCTTGGGTTTAGGGGCAACCACAGGTGCAAACTTCTTCTGTGGATTGTAGAAGAAAGGGGTAGAAATGTTGATGTTGACTGCGGATGTCATGCGGGTCCCTGGGGCACCTGGGGAGGCCATCTTCTCAGCACCTGGCAGGAAAGAAGAGGGAGGAAACCAATATGAAGTCACCCTTGGTCCAGAGTGGAAATTAATAGAGAGAAACATGTGAAACAGAGGGATACAGAAGTTTAAGTCCATCCAGAGGCTAAGGTGCCCAAGCAGAGCGCAGAGCGCTTCCAGGATCAGCACGGAGAAAAGGAGGAACAGAAACTGCAGACAGCTCGAATGAGCCATCACGCTTCATTTCAGCTCAGTACAGCATCAACCACAAAGGGCTTCTTGCCACAAGGAAACCCAAGCTTTTTGCTGCACAAGAACCCTGAACGCAGCATGCTGGAGAGGACAGCAGTGGGCCACCAGAATGCGTGTTACCCACCATGCACACCCTAAGGGGTGCCCCCATACATGCTCTCCCACAACTGGAATTAG
>NW_009941055.1:0-23849 GCF_000696875.1 Nestor notabilis | reverse complement strand
TCTGCCACTGTCCATCAGTTCCGTAGCCCCAACACAGAAGGCCACCAGATTGGTCAGGCAGAATTTCCCCTTAGTGAAGCCATGTTGGCTGTCACCAACCACTTCATGGTTTTTCATGTGCCTCAGCATGCTTTCCAGGAGAATCTGCTCCAAGATTTTGCCAGGCACAGAGATGAGACTGACTGGTCTGTAGTTCCCTGGGTCTTCCACTTTCCCCTTCTTGAAAATGGGGGTTACATTTCCCTTCTTCCAGTCATCTGGAACTTCACCTGACTGCCATGATTGTTCAAATATGATGGACAGTGGTTCAGCAACTCCATTCGCCAGCTCCTTCAGGACCTGCTGATGGATTTCATCAAGTCCCATGGACTTGTGCATGTTCAGGTTCTTAAGATGGTCTTGAACCTGATCCTCTCCTACAGTGGGCCTAAGGTCTTCATAAGGAAAGCAAATCCTTACATTGTTGTGCTTCTCTCATTTAAAATTCAACACTTCTGGGAAGATACAGCTATCAAACCGAGACCAACTTCTATTCTCACATCTGCCGTAAAAATGTAGCTTGTCTTCCGTTTTGCTCCCTGCCAGTGTTGGGTATTAACTCACAAATGTCAAGTGTGTGACATTGTCCTGGTTTCAGCCAGGACAGACATTTAGACAGTCTTCCTGGTTTGGTCTTACAGCAAGGTTGCTTAGAGCTAAGGAACAAATTCTGTTTTTTGTACTGCTAATACAGTACAAAAAAGACTACAGAAGAATCGAAGTATGAAGGAGAGCTCTTATAATGGAAATACAGGTTCAATATTTATTTCCAAGCCCAAAAATATAACACTTCCACCCCCAGTATTGCAAAACTCTCTATTGATCAATGGGAAAAATCAAAGGAAGCCTTACCATAAAACTTCCCCAGCTACTACTTGCCAAAAAGACGCAGCAGCAGGGGAGAGTCTTGAAAAAAGAAGTAGGAGGGCTTCTGAATTAATTTTGCACATACAGGATAATAAATTCTGCATAATGTAATGAGGTGTACCTGTCGTTCCACTGGTGAAACAGATGACTGCTAGATCTTCTGGCTTTGGAGGCTATGAGAGTTAAGAAAGTATTAGTATGGTTAAGATGGCAAGAAAAGATTTTCCTGGACAAAACTCTGAGATACTAGTGTTACTTTTAAGCTATGGGAGACTTGCTAGGTGTCCAGCTTTCAGATTGTCACTTACACTAATTTCATACTTACCATAGGTTTTTGCCTGTGTGCTCTTCCCAGTTCCTACAGAAAGGAGAGAAAGGGGAGACAGATAGTTTAGACAGGAGCATGTAACTTTTGCTTTAAAATTTACTACACTAACATTACCAAGCAATAGTATTCCATTACCTAGATTGTCTATTAGGGTATTTTAACTTACAAAAAGTAACAAAGGCTTAGAAGGATATTTTAAAGATATATAGAATAACTACCATGTTCTACAAATACAAAAATGGTAACTAATCAAATTCATGGGTTCTTTTTCCAGCTAGTAAACCAGAAGCCACTCACTACAGAAACTCAAGGTTAAGCAGTGTTGTGACAAGCCACAACAGGCAATCAATCCTATGCCTCATGCAGAAGACATGTGCCACTGACAACTGCTGAATAGATAAAGCAAGATTCATTTCAGTAAGCACCTCACATCAACATCAGTGCTTGTGGGAAGACTGGGTTTCTCCATGAGGGCCACAGGTGGTTTGTACTCCTTTTATACTTAGAATGGAGAACACAAGATTCTCTGCCCCAGATCATCACCTTCCCTCTCCTTATGATTCTTCAGGTCTGACTTAGTAATGTCGTAGTTCTTTAGGCAGAAGGGAATTGATACCATAGAGACTCTTTCATCATCAATGATAAAATGATTAAGAGGGAAGATGTGAATGCTGATATTCCAGTATCTGTGAGCTTTAAAATTTCCAGTCAAGAATTATTACTGTCATGCCTATATAAGAATAGAAACAATACTATTTTAAGGACTTATGCAAATTAAAATGGACCTTTTTTAACTATAGCTTTGGAAGCACCCTTAGAGGGCAGACACAAACTTCACCATTGCTTCTACATTCCAAGTACACAACAATAGCACTATGCTTTCCTTTACTAGCCCTAGATTTTTTTCTAGTATGGTATGGGTATGATATACCCATTTGGGTAATCTTAAGAAATGAAGAATGTCTGGAAACAGTTAACATTCCCATACTCGTAAATTTACCCTTTTGAAACAGTACCTTTATGCAAAAATTTGCTACTGTGACATTGCTCAAAACAGGACCTGCATTTCAAGTACCATCAGAGTCTCAATACTTCCCTACAGACTGTTTTGAGTAAGAACTAGTATTTACTGAATATACAGCTAAAATCTCCACACACTTCCTTTGATCTCCTAGATCAGAACTCCAAGTTCTCTTCGTATTGAGGAGCCATTTATTCACAGCTACTCAGCTACAAATAACCAGAGCATATATACAGATATTAGGCATCAGAAATCAGGCTTATGGCATCTGGGAGATATGATCAGATGAACTGGTCACATAAGCTATAAAGCACACCTGAGCAATAAGCTCAAGCCAGAAATCCAGAAAACAAGTACTTGAAGCTAGAAATAGTCATTCTATTCTAATCTAAGCTCCTAAACAGTTCATAGTTGTCTTTTGGGAGACACTAAAAGCCTCTACCCCTTAAAAGAGGAAAAAAAGTATGAGAAAACTTACTCCTGCTCATGGAAACACTATTAGAAACATTTAAGTTTGCCTAACTTTAGACAAGATTTAGACAAGAAGCTCTTGGAGCACCTATTACTGCATTAATCCAAATATCAAGCATTTTTGTTAATTAAGAGCTACAAAGTACTATTGGTAGTCACTACTTAAGCATCTAAACTAACTTCAAGGTAACATTCATTCCCAGTTTTGTTTTTCTGTAGTTGGAAGATCCAGTGAAAAGCACCTTCCTTTGCAAACAAATGGAGTTAAATCAAGTAAAGAAGCCGATTTTAGTGTTCCAACTTGCAGTTCGGCCAATCTTTTTCCAAGCTTAACCCAACTCTTTTGCCAGTGAGCTATATAAGTCACTCCACATAATGTTTTTAGCCCCATTTCAACCTGGCAGTTTTCTTGGACTAGTTAGCTATGACACAGTCACATCTTTCAAAGACATGCTAGCATTTATCATCTTTACCAGAAGGTGGCCCTGTTAACAAAGCAGTTAAGACTTGCTGTGAAAACAAGCTCAGTGAAATGAGGTATTTCACACCAGTTACTGACACCTGCACAAGACAAGCACACTTACTTGGAGATACTCAAGCCCTAGTGAACCAAGCCTTCACCAGAACTACTAGCTGGAACTAGGTTAAACCCTGTTTCACAATCTTACAGTAAAGATGTACTTTACAAAATTTGATCCTGGGACAGTTCTCCAAATAATGAGTGAAGTTATGAAATAAACTTGCATAAGATGTCTATGCAGACAACATAACTACAAGCAAAACCAAAACTTAAACATGAGGTAGCTAAGCAAAATGGTTTCTACTTCCCAAACCTGGCAGTTGCATACCCCTACATTACCATAAGCTTACCCTGGAACAGTTTACTGCCATTTTCCTCCTCCCCTAGGAAGCATTTTGGAGAATCACTGTACAGGGGAAATTACCATTTTTCACAAGACCAAAATCTACACAGCCTCTTTTTTGAAATAGTATTTCTGAAGTATTACTCACAGTATATAATTATCACGTATCATGGGCAAGCCTTAACACTCAGATCAAATGTTCAGTCTGGACTATGTTAACAAGCTTTCATTCTGCCATCTCGGCATATACACTTTCACATTTTGAGCATTGTGAAATACTATTAGCAAGCTGCTTTCTTATATTTTTGTCTAAACTTCAATCTAAGAGATAGCTGATTATTTTGAAACTAATCCACCACATTCCGTTCAGTCCTAAAAATCTGTACAACAGACAGTCATCTTCTGCCACAAGTAAATGAGATGAAAGCAGTAAAGTAGGTTAAGCATGGTTTACCTCTATTTCTCTCATTCTGAAGACTTCCACCCCACACTTCTTGCCACGTTCCACAAGATCCATGCCAAAAGACTCCATAATAACAATAGTGTTGAGTATTGGAGCTTCCCCCTTTTCCACACTGGTTAGTAGAAGTTTGGCCTTGTCAGGTTTGTCACAGAAAACCAATGACAAGTCAGCTGAAAGAGAATGACATTATCAGTATGACAAGCTGAGTTTAGACTAGATCCATACATACTTCAGAACATGTAATGCAAGACTTCTGCCCTCAGATAGTTCTGCAATCAAACATTCAGTTGCTGAAGTACTAAAAATGTCCTACCTTTGTTCACAATGTAGGTTATAGCTTCAGTTCCCAGTGTATCATAGAGTGGCACCACCACCATGGAGAATGCATAGCATCCCTGTTCAATGATAACCCACTGCACAAAAAGAAGAGATGCAAGTCATTATGTGTTTGCTTATCATAACAGACCTCCAAGAAAGACTCATTTGGATTCTCTATCAGGAAAGCCAGCAGGACAGAGCTCATTTGGACAAGTGGCAGTTTGTATAATTTGTTTACTTTGAAGACCTACTAAATTTTTTTTATCTGTGGAATTAAAAATAAGTGAGCTATGGGAAAGAATCCAAGTCAATAAAATCCAACTCTGCCCTATGAGATTTGCCTACTAGCAAGTGCAGTGCTCAATAAACATAATGGATATTGCAGCCTTATTGTGTGTTGCAAGCTGACAATGCTTTACAGCAAGCCTGATTTCACCCAAAGTACTGTCAAAGCAAGATAGTCATGCAATTATTTTTTCTGATAGTAGCTCACCCCCCTAGGATGACAAGTTTAAACATCACTGAGCTGGTTATTCCATGTAATATCTAATATAGAGGCTATGTTAACAAAATTGCTATATGTCAGTTTTACAAACTGCTCATTAGGGGCAAGTTTCCTGAAAAAAGTTCTCTACTGATTAAGACCGCCTTAAATGTGGGGAATTTTTCTGAAAACATTTGTGAAATAGGCAAGTTGTATATCTCTTGTCCAAAAAGACTTCTTGTAAGACTAGTTCAAGGCCAGCTAGCAAGTAACTAGACTTCCATGTAAACATTAGACATACTGGTAAGTCTAAGCAGGCACATGTATACTAGCCATGAAAGGGTCCACCGAATACCCCACCTGTACATGTAACAAGGGGACAGCTGTACTGCTGTTCAGCAGCCTGAAGTTTAGTAGGTATGTTACTACTTTGTTAGACTTCAGAAGCCGCATCGCGATAAAAACTTCTTGTTGCAGCCTTCAACAACTTCTACACACCAACATTCTCAATACAACAACTAGCATCTCCATTTTCTGGACTACCAAGACATTTTTCTTCCATTTTGCCTTCTAAAGTTTGTATTTCAATACAAATAAATAAAGTTGTATTTCAATACAAATATCAAACCTTAACATTTGAGGTCTCTATCAAAGCCCAAGCAAGCATCTAGTATTAAATACAGACAAGAGTCTGGAAGTTTCAATTTGTTTTCTGACATGGCTCCAATCTTCTATTAAGGGACACTAGTATTATTTCCCTGTCATGTTCTCTCAGCCCAAAACACAGCTTCCTTACTTGCAGAATGGATCATCTGTTCTCCAGTTACTCAGAGAAAGTAATATTTTTTATTTATAAATCCAAGTTTGTTTTTTTAGTGAACATTTAAGCAAGTAACATACTGGTATTTTTCCCATTAGGGGATCTCCCCAGCAGTTGTTCCATGAACTGACAAATGTGAATCATTTCACACAAAAAAGTCTCACATAATCTCCTGTCTGGATTAGCGATTATACTGGGGATGTCACAACACCCATCCACTGGTTTTCAGCAGGGAAAATCCCAGATTTAAAATTGCTGGTTTAAACAATTTTTTCCAGCTCATTCCTGACCCAACTCAAAGCTTGCTGGAGCAATGCAACTCAAGCACATTTTGTCTGTGTGATCCAAGAGCAGACCACAACTACTACTTCAGAGAATCCACTAGCCCAGCAGCCTATCTATATCTACAGAGAAATACTTCAAACTGGTACAACACTCCTACAGCTCCCTTTCTCACTTCCAGTTCATAATGCTATAAACACAGGAGACTGAAGAGTCTGTCACACCATGTCATTTAGCAGCTTCCTAGTTGAAGATATCCAACCTTTATTACAGAAATAAAACTGTAGCTGTTAGAAACAGAATTCCAGCAGGAAAATCCAAGTGGCAAACAGCCACAGATTTGAGAGTCTTAAAACCATGTTTACTTCATAGAATCATAGAATAGTTAGGGTTGGAAGGGACCTTAAGATCATCTAGTTCCAACCCCCCCTGCCATGAGCAGGGACACCACACATTAAACTGTGTTGTCCAAGGCTCTGTCCAATCTGGCTTTGAACACCGCCAGGGTTGGAGCATTCACAACTTCCCTGGGCAACCTATTCCAGTGCCTCACCACCCTCACTGTGAAGAACTTCCTCCTTAGATCTAAACTAAACTTCCACTGTTTAAGTTTAAAGCCACTACCCATTATCCTACCACTAGAGTCCCTAATGAAGAGTCCCTCCCCAGCATCCTTGTAGGCCCCCTTCAGATATTGGAAGGCTGCTCTGAGGTCTCCATATAAGGCTACAGTTGGGGGGTTTTGTGTTGTAGGCTGGAAAAGGAGGAAGGGGGTAAGGTCACTTATCACATAACCTGCATTTTAATGACAGCAGGGAAGGCTCAGTGACAAACGTGAAATCAGAAGAGATCCATCAGTAAGCTGTTGTCCAGCACGACCAAGACACTAATACAACTCCTAACCCTGTCGACACTCTAGATGGCTCTATGTAATGGCATCCAGCTGGGAGCATTTAATCAAGAGTGACAGCATAGTTTTGACAAAACTTAAGATCCAGTCCTCTCTCTTAATACAGGTTTGAATTAGCTTAATGCAGCAAGTACCAGCTGAAGCCACTATGCATATAAATTAATAGGACTGAGTTTCTCTAACTTGCGTTTAATAAACAACTCTAGAGAACAAATATTTACGGAATATTCCATAATATTTTTAGAAACAGTAATCTAGAACCACTTCTGGGTTAAAATGGATAGACACCAGCTGATCAATCTAAATATCCCAAAGTTGTCTCAGGTTTATAACATCATTTTGCTTTATCAGGTGATCTTCTTTGATCATGTCTCTTTCTTTAGTCTTTCTGCCCCTTTATTAAACTGCAATTAATTTCCAATTTTTGCCTTCCTCAGCAGTTCTCCCTCCCAGAATGTTTGTGCCCAGGGTCTCTGACCATCTCCTATTTGTCCAAATATTTAATCATTAAGTGATTTGAAAGGTTTTAACACAATCTTGTTACTTCCAACCACTTTCAATTACCTTGCACTCTGGTGTCACTTTTTAAGAGAAAGCAAATTGTGATTACATTCTCTAAGTACCACATTAGCTTCCCATTAAACAGGTCTCTTCTATAAACTGGCAAGAGGAGAGTTAGTTCAGTTCTTCTGTATTCCCTGATTCTATTCCTGCTATCCAGCCTTCTGCATTCAGCTCTGGGAGCAAAACACCAGGACTGTAATAGTTGTGTCAGTTATCTGGTTTTGTTAGCTAAAGATATCAAGTCCATGGCTTGTGGTTCTACAACGTCAGCCTTTATAGCCTTGTCCAACACCACGTGGACTCCTAGTAGGGAAGCTCAGCACACTGCCAAAAAGCAACAAATAGAGGAGTGGCACACTTCAGTAACAGCTACACTACCAATACACACACTGTCAAATTACCTCAGGTCTGTTTTGTGAAAAGATTCCTATGTATTGAACGTGAGATGGCTTGAAGCCTCGGTGGAGTAACGCAGAGCCCACACACTCAGCTCTGTCTAAAACCTGCAGAAGCAAAGAAGACAAAAATTGAGAGCAAGCTCATCAGTTTATATCCCTTGACATTATTCTGTCTTAGGTCTTACAAGAAGGCGGCCAGTAACTGGTATGAAGCAGACATAAGTTTTCTAGGCTATTTTGGATGTCCTCTGTGATTTTGATAACCGAAACATTGCAGTGTCATTACACTGCACTGACCATAGATACAACACTTGCACTCAATATGCAGTAGAAAAGGCACTTAATCCAGGTGGACTTGAAAGTATTAAGTGTAGGTTTAAATGTTAGGCTCACATACACAGAAAGGGCTGCTTTGTTGTATCTGTACTGAACCAGAGAAGTGACCCTGGAATGATTCTGCTCAAAAGCACTACATATGTGTGCATATGAAGCATACCACTCTTCTGCTTCATTCAAAAGGAAGGGAATAAGGAGGCAAAACACAGCTAGGTCTGTAAAGGAAACCTGGGAAAGCAATTTTCTAAATTCTTTCCACATAGCACATGACCTGAATCCATGTTAGTCATATGACTCAAATAGCAAATACAAAGAGGTTGCACCTAGCAAGTGCTCAGCAAAATCACCTTAGAAAGAGTGATGTCTGCTACATAAAAAGGTGTTTAATGACCCCAATAGCATGTAATAGGCAAGTTTTATGCAAATTTGAACAGATTAAATCAGGAACAACCTAAAAGTGCACAGCTGGGAACAAAGATTTGCAGAAAGATATTTTTAGCTATCATTAAGGAGCATGCTACTAGTTAGAAGTGTATCTTTTAGCACCCTATACAAACATCATTCAGCACTATGGAGACAAGTTGTCAAGAAGCACAAGTAACATCTGCAGATAGGACCTTTCCTAGTGTAAAATGAACATTTCAGAAGCAAGCACCTAAAGCAGTAGCAGTCTGAATCCCAGAATACTACTTCAAAGGTGCATCCTTTTAGAGGCAGCACCCAAATTCTGAACAATTTGGCAATGAGATGTTAAAATCTGCCAAGGTAACAAAAAATAATTCTGGGGGGAAAAAAAAAAAAAAAAAACCAACAAAAAAACCCAAACCTGTTATCAAACCAAGTAAGTGCAGGAGATACTCTACGCTTCTCTACCTTGCATATACTTGAGGCTATTCAAGATACTGTAGTTGAAACTAGAACCTTTCTGCAATATTCTGCTACAACTTTAAAACATCTATAAATAATTAAGATTTGTTATATCACATTACTGGATGTTGTACCAATGGTCTCAGCAAGCAAAAGCAGCTCTAGCACTGGATTAGAGATACTACTTACCTCTTTGTAGGAGATCCACTCATATGGCTGATTTGGTTTTCTAACACCTAGACATGGACCATTATCTAAAAAAGATAATCAGAAGTTACTCAGAATTTAACCAGACTCCTCTGTCTTGACACCACGCTAACTACACTTTTGGTTTTAAGCCTCTAGATTCTTTGCAGACACCTTCAGAGACAAACCCAGTTGGCTGGTTCTTTTGGGGGAGGAGGGAGTGGGACGGGAGGGATGTCAGGGAGGGAAGCTGGGGACGGACATAGCAGCAACAAGGTTGGTTTAGGCTAAAAGGAACACAGCACTGACTTTATTCATGCATCTGTGCTTCACAAGAGGTCAGTTACATTTGCCTTCAGAAAAGCTCATATCCGATACATTTATCATATTGCTAGAGAGACATGCCTTATCCCCAACTGCATTTCAAATGAGCCCAGACCTTTAGTTCTTGACGTATTGTTGAAAAAAAGTATCTTTAGCTTTAGACTTACTTGATACTTGCACACCCCTTTGGAAGAGGTCATAAACTGTTCTCACATCATCATAGTAATAAACCAACAGTTCATTGCTGCTAAGAAGAGAGGACCTTCGAGCATGTTCACCACCCTAAGGAAACCAATTAGGAAGGTTAGACACACACTTGTTTGTTATGAATGAACAGGAATTTCCTGAAGGAATAAAAACACCTCATCCACTAAATTGTTACGAGCCTTGGCAAATTCTGCTTCGGAGAACTTCAGTTCTTTTCACCACCAGTGGAGAGACTGGCAAGGTTTCCCAGGACTTTTAGAGTGCTCCCTGCATTACTAAAAACCTGTCAGGCAAAATCTTACTCAGCTGCCTATAACAGCACAGAACAAATGAGTGACAGAATGTCTTTTGACAGTCCTTAAGAAATGCTTTACTCTATTATTGCAGTATAGATCACAATTAATTCCATCAAGCTTCCTAAATCACTCCAGCCTCAGCTCTCTAGATACAATATTAATGCTGAGATCCTAATCTACTTTTCTGATTAAGATTACAAAACATAATCACACTTCAAGCTGTGGTTTCAAAGCCTAAATGGTTTTAAGGGTGGACAACACCACCCTGAACAAGCGTTCTCATAAGTGAAATACTCTATACCAGATAAAATTTAAGTCCTTTAATCCAATTGAAAGTTCCATCTTACAAAAAAGGCTTCCTCCTGATCTCATTAGAGGCAGTCAAGACAATACCACCTTGCAGACTAAAATCACCATCTTTCAGCAGGTGAGCATGTAACATAGGCTACAATTGGAAGTCAATACAAGAACAGAGTAGTTCATATAGTTTTAGCAAGCCTTTTTTAGAGTGACTGATTAAATCATCTCATTTTATACCAATCGTGTTTCACAAACTGCAGTTATGCAAGTACTGTTGGGCCACATTTATTAGTCCTGCTATGATGACAGACTCCTACAAAAGAGTTCTTAGCAGGAAGAACCTTGCTGGTTAAACAGAGGGTCTTGGGTTAACAAAAGGTTCTCTGTCAGTGGTTGTTGTCAACTCCTGTCTGTTTTACAAAAGTAAAATCATGAACTAACTAAATCTGTGCTTAAGTGCATCATCTACAACCTCAAAAACCTGTTCACATGCAATAGGCTTTTCCTGGACATTAGTTTATTTTCCTGTTTTCAATGTACCCTAAAAGACCAGAATGCATCTGTTCATGTATAAACTAGATAAACACAGGTCATCTGCAGAAGATGTCATATTACCCATGTCCACAGAAAGGAGCTAGTACATTAAAGGCACATCGAAGAGAAAAAAAAAAAAAAAAAAAAAAAAGGCACTAAAACAAGTCTAACTTGTTTTCACAAAACACTATGTGTAATGCAGTGCTTGCCACTCCTTTGTTCAAGCCAAGGGTTTGCTTCTTGTTGACACAGGCTGCTTAGGATTAGCAGTAATGTCAAAACATACTGTTGGCTCCACCATGCCTGAGAGGCAAGAGACCAAATCCTCATTTCTCTGAGAGAAAAAGTATACTAGCAAGTGGTGCTTGGGTCACCAACATGCATATTCTGAGCAGCAAGAAGTATAAACTAGAGTTTTCAAACCAGCAATTATAATTTAAAGTATGCCAATCCCCAGATACACATGCAACAGCTAAGACCGATCACTTCATATGGAAACATGCACATGTCTAATCAATGATTCCTGAAAGACAAGGAAAGCTAGAGTTCTGGTAATAAATCTAATTACATTCTCCTGATACAAGTTTTCAGGAGTTTAATACCTCTCTTCATTTCTGAATGTCTTAAAGGAAGAGGAAAAAAAAAAAAAAAAAGCCAGAGTCACAAATGCAAACTCTTAATACTAGAAAATACTGACATCCTAGGGTTTATTTATATTCCTTCCTTCTACATGCCTTAGCTGAAATTGAGCCAAATAGAAGTATTTGGGTGTTTAAAACAATATTTATTATTTGACAGCCATACACATGCACTCAAATTAACAGCCAAAGCTGTTCAGCTACCAGTCACCAGAGGAAAAAGCAATCCACAAGCAGACAGATAAGCTTACAACTACAGACATTAAGGGTGCACAAGCTTGCAAAAGCAGGACTAATGCCCTATTTCTACCATTGTTTCACTGAAATTCTTAATATAGTACATGACCGAGTATAGTATGAGCCTCAGCAATGCAGTCTTGCACTAGTCAGACTTTATTTAGAATAACCCATCATTAATCTTGTCTCTCTTCCTACAGGGAAGGCATTCAAGTGGATCCTGAAGGATTTTCACCTGTACCTTTGAAGTTCCACTGAAGAGAGATCAGATTGAAGACAAGGGGGTTTCTTCCAATGAAATGTAGCCATAGTATGCATACTTAAAGACTGTACTCCATTAATTGTGGCATCTACTCTAGAAGAGCTGATCTTTCCAGTAACATTTTGTATCAACATTCAACTAAGTGTGCAATCCTCATGTTCATTCAGTGGTGGTTAAAATGGGTCACTGGTGCCAGCCTACTAAATCTAAACTTTCCAGAGATGGGAAGTGACCTAGAACAGCAGTAAATAGGATCATTTTCCTCCCACAGAAAAAGTTATTAAGATCTATTATCAGAACACTTCGAAACTCTACTCCAATCACTGCTTTCATTTAAACTTGGCTGGGCCAAGGAAATACATCACAAGTATTAAGCATAAGCCTATTTATAGTTCAAAATTGTTACCATTAATGAACAGGTAGATTAGATATTAAAACAGTAAAGGAATTGCCTCCTGCCATATCTTTTTTTTGGGCCACATTGCTTACTCCTTAGATATTTTAATATTGTATTAGCCAGAAAAAACAATGTTCAGACAGAATTTGAGAGCAGTATTTGGTATTTTTCTTCAATGGAAGAGAATCCATCTTAACACATGTATAAGAACAGAGTAAGCAAAGTGAAATTCTAAGCAAAATGTAATGAGAAACTGAATACCAGGCACTATACTACACCTGTGTTACTGTTACAGCAGTACTAATTCTGGCAGACACTTGAAACTTTCTTCAAAACATTCATTCTCATTTGATTACAGTTTGGTACAGTTTACAACATTAAAGGCTGCATCTGAACTGTCAACAGACAAAACTGGATAGATCTTGCTCATTTCAACATGTTTGCAAAGTGTGAGCTCTTTATCACCAAGACATGCTAACACACTCAACTGATTCTCATTTAAATTTTACTATTGGTCAGTCTTCCTATTAAGACGTATTTTCTAAAGAGACAATGAAAAATAATGCTGTTATACCTATCTTGCTCTGATCAGAGAGCTGATGTTAATTAGTACAATATGGATCAATGATGTGTGAAGTCTTATACTACCAAACAATGATTTCAATTACAGAACCCAGCAGTGCTGAGGAGGTAAAGGAACTGAACTGAGAAGGCTGGCAGATTCTCAAGCAAATAAGCATCTGTCATTGGGTTTGTGGCCAGTTAAGAGCCACAGTTTTACCATCTTCCAATGCAACACACACCCCTCAAATCTGCTGAAGGCCACACTGACTAGTGAGGCCCTCCACAGCTGGAAAAAGAAAAAGCTTTCAATGTTAGTTTATTCTGGCCACCAAAACATGCAGCTCTACAAGACTATTCCACCTGCTAAGTGGCTGCTGCCATGACTGGGAAAGCTCACCAAGAGAAGCAAGAGCTAACTTCTGAATCCTTACTATACACATGTTCCTTGAAAAGAGGCATTTTGGGCAATCACTACACTACCAGATCGTGTTTTGCTTTCCCCTTCGTGTACTTCTAATACCAGACCATTACTTGCTATAGTAGCATGATGTGTTATAGTAAGCTTACTGCATGCCATACAGGGAAGAATAGGAAATAAATGGTACTAACTAAAATTTCAAATGGAGAGGCCAACGAATGCTTCATTCTTCAACCTCAATATCATGAAACACTGCAAAGAAAGTACCTGATTTTGAGGAGTTCATTTTGCTGAAATTCATTGAAGTTTACCTTCTCTAAATTCCAAACTGCTTTACCATATTTGTTTACGCGAGTTTGTGGTCACATCTACTCTTAAGGACAAAGTCATGCTAATTGCATTCAATACAGGACAGCCAGGTACACTCTATCCACACAGAAAAGTGTGCTATAAAGGGAGAGTTCAGTTGCCAAGTATTAAGAAAAATCTATGATGGTAGCTTCTGACTATCAAGAGTAATGCAAGAAGCCATCAGCCTTACAATTCTGCATTTTGTAAATCATCTCCCTTGAAGATCTCAACCTTTCAAAGCTGTCTCCTTCCTTCAAAAGGAGGAAATGCCTTGTCTAACCTGAGGAAATACAGAGGCACTCTTGAAACAATAAGTGGTAAAATCTTGACTCTATAGTTAATAGGGGAATTGATATAACTGCTGCTCAGGGAACCCCATCGATGTAGTAAGTTGTCTGTACTTGCTTCTAAGCAGCAATTCCTCCTAGTCAGACTGTTCCCTCGTTTTGCTTCACTATTAAAAAAACCCACTACCTAACAGCAACTCTGTCTGCCTCTAAAAAGCTAAGACAAAAGCTAAGCTAAGCTAGCACATCCAGAATTTAGCAGGTGGTCGCTTTAATTTCAATTTACTCTATAGCTGGGGTCAATTTGCAGGACTAATATGCTTCCACAGATCATTTGAGGACAATTAGTACCTTCTTCATACTTGTAACCCAATATAAAGTCTCATCTGACAGCTATTATAATCTAAATATAACAGAAAAGTATTAGCCTAATCAGTATACTCTGACCCCAAGACCTAATTTAATAGGTCATCACCTAAACACATGCCCAGGAGTTGAAAACTACACTGTACTGATTTTAACATGCACAAGTTTCCTGCCACCACTCAGATCAGAAGCTCTGTTTTTTGCAGCACAGAATCATTTTCTCCTGATCTAGTTACCACCACGATGACCTCAACAACCCTCAAACTAGTTTTCAAATTCAGAAAGCCAAAAAAATCTGAGTTCAGGCCATATTTCAAATAACAAACCCCAAAATGAAACATGTCCTGAAATATATTCCCCACACACTACAAGTTTAGAAACATTCATCTATGTTTGGTCTCTCCCAATGCCACCTTTAGGCTTCAAAATTCACTGAACAACAGCATGCACCAAGTGACACTTACCTCAACTTCCACAGATTGCATTGCTAAATCACATGGTGGTTTTAGTGCTTTCGGTCTTGTTGCATACCAGTAGGTCGTGAGAGCTGCAAAAGCACCGAAGCCCACAAGCGTGTTTGTCGGAAGGGTGCGCACATACTGCCTGACGTCCCCAAGTTCTGGCATTCGTAGGTGTCTAAACAACTCATGTGCTTGCATTGCAGTTCAGTGCAGTTGTCCCAATGCTGGAATCTGGTGATATGAAAGAAAGTTACACACAAAGATTTGAAATCCCCTTTCAGTTCACTGTTGTGGGAGAGTGATGTATGCTTTACCTACTGGCTTCCCACTATCAAAATTATCTGCCACTCGGCAGGCAATACCTTTAGACTGCTGTACTGCAATTAAATAAGCAAGTGATTAGTGGTTCATACTCCAGAAAAACAGGTGGGGCTGACAGGAGGCAATTTCTTCAGCATTTTAATACTGCTTTTAACAAACACACTGCATTTCAAAATAGAAAGAGGCAATTGTTTTGTTAAAGGACAGCATTTCACAAATGCAAACTAGTTACTTGTAGAACACCTGTACTAGAAGGCTGTTTAAACGGTGTTAAACAGGGAAGTCTGGGCGAGGGAGGGCAGGGCTGTAAGATGGTAACTTGCCTGCATTAACATAAGAGCATCCTAATCCCATAGTAGCATAGCAGGAGCAGGATTTTTCATCTCTTAAACCCAGTAAAATAAACTCCTTTTACTCTCCCTTCAGTCATGCACAGGAAGCTCACTACAGCAAGCTGCTTTCAACGCCAGCATCCTCCCATAGCTCGTCTGTGCTCTCCTATTTCTCCCAGCACCATGCCAGCAAATTATCTTTGGTCATGAGGCACGCTAAAGCAGCATCTAAGGAGGCCCAAGGCAGCAGCACACCACAATATAATCAAGCACAGGAAGCACATCTGATTTGTCATGTTCACACAGAAGGACGAGCTGACAGAGGCTGCTTCCTGCCAGTGCTTTCTGACATGGATACTCCAGAGCAAGAACCAGCCACGGGGGGGGGAAAGGAGCAGGATTGCTTCCAGCTCAGCTGGTGCACTCCTCTACAGCCAAGGTCTCCCGGGACGTTCGTCACATGTCAAACCTACCATCGACTGCCCACTAGGTGAGAGGTAAGCAGCAGGCAGCCAGCCTGCTCGGGACCAATGGCAACCCGCACCCAGGCACCCCACCGCCTGCTGAAGGGCGCCCGCCTGCCACCCCAGCCTCCGGCCACACAGGGACGGCTGACGAAGGCTGCCGTCACGGTGGAGTGGGGGGAAGCAACGCTTTCCTGCTTGATTGAAGAGCAAGAGGTATTTGCTTAGCTGATTTAGGTCCAGCCATTTCCTATGGACAATAAAATTAAACAAAGGTCCTACAGAACATCAAAAATAAGCGTTTAAATAGCTAGAACATATCCCAGCCTCCGGCCACACAGGGACGGCTGACGAAGGCTGCCGTCACGGTGGAGTGGGGGGAAGCAACGCTTTCCTGCTTGATTGAAGAGCAAGAGGTATTTGCTTAGCTGATTTAGGTCCAGCCATTTCCTATGGACAATAAAATTAAACAAAGGTCCTACAGAACATCAAAAATAAGCGTTTAAATAGCTAGAACATATCATGTAACAATACACCGCTGCAGGATGGCAGCGTAGGAGACACTGCAATCCAAACAGGCAAACTTCTGTGCTTAATAGCTTTAAAACCAACCATACCAGGCTAAGATTTCAGATTGCTACAGGAAAATCTCTAGTTTACAGTCTGCCCTTGAAATCTTTACTGCTGCAATCAGTTATTCAACCAGGCAACAGAAGA
The DNA here is from genome assembly GCF_000696875.1 of Nestor notabilis. NCBI lineage: Eukaryota > Metazoa > Chordata > Aves > Psittaciformes > Psittacidae > Nestor > Nestor notabilis. The sequence continues at coordinate 7,156 of NW_009941055.1, read as the reverse complement.
GTTGTCTAGTTCACAAAAAGTCTAACCAGTATTTGGACAAGGATTTGATACAGACAGGGGGGGAAAAAAAAAAAAAAAAGCGCCATAAAATTAGTTCAAAGGCCCCATGGTTTCACAATGTTAGCAGAAGGACAGGCTGAAGTAAGGTCATGGATGGGAGCAGCGTCAGGATGGAATCAAGTTCCACCTCTGGAAGGGTCCCAGGCCCATTGGAGGCTTCCCAGCCTGCAGGGACTGCCCTCTCTCTTCCCCCTCACTTTCTTTTATGGCATAGCCTTAGAGTGCAGGGCTGTGTCACCTAGATATGTAGTGCATGGCCACTACAGAAATGCCCTTTGGTTATTTACACTGTGATACACAGCAGACTATACTCAAAATCCACAACACATCAGTAACGGAGGGTAAAGAAGAACTGAATATATTAACTAGGAACACCTTTGTCTTCCCTCAGCAGAAAAAAAATAAATCAGTTACTGACTTTAGTATTATCATGCTATTGCTTCTTATACATCAAATCATGCTTATTAGCATTGCAGGTATGAAAACTACCTCTTAAGTTTTGTTATACACAGATGAACAGTAAGAATAAAGAATAATTAAAACAAGGAAGTCTTGGCTTATAGGTTAACTTGTGTACATCATAGACACCATGTTATGAAACTAGGAAAAAAAAAAGGGGGGTATAAATGTATGTAAGGGTTAAGAGCAAACCTCCTCAAGCCCCACAGTAAGCACCTTTCACTTAAAACAACAGATACCTGCTTTCCTCTCTGCATTAGTCATGACGTGTCCTGCACACAGACTATTGATTTAGGAATGCAGTGTTACTCTTTCAAAAGGCTGTGGTGCCATCGCAGCTAACAAGAACTGAAATAAACATGATCATTTCATTCACAGAACAGTCCCATTGTAGTCAAGGAGCTGCTACAATTTCAGCTGCAGACCACTACTTTTCATTTCCTCGACCACTTGTTTGTGGAGCAGGCTGTATCACAAACCTTTCTTGGACAGGTACACCACAAGTTATTAGTTATGTAACATACATTTTACTGCTTAGGTTTATATTGAGGGATGACTTTTTATTATGACTTTCTGTCTCATCAGCACAAAACCCCAAGATTAGGACAGAGTTTTCTGCAAGACTAAGCAATTCCTAGCTTTAACACTGTCTGCTAAGTCATATCAACTCTTGTTTTTTGTATTTAAGATAAAGCCAGATGCAACAGGGTGAATTTATCTGCACTCTTAACACAGAGATCCAAATGTGCCCCATCAAGAAAGGGGGCTTTGATACCTCCCAGTCTTCTTTGATCCATCTCAGTGGTTACTTGGCTCATACTCTAATCGCATCAGACATCCAGGATCTTTACTGAGACCAAGAAGAGCAGATTAGACCTTTTAGACTGAAATAAAGATCTTCCCAGTGGAGCAAGGATCTGGCTTTTCAGTCCTCTTCCCCCCCTCAAAGAAAGGCCCAGCAAAGCCTGCTCACTCAGGACAAGCAGAAAAGCCATGGTCTCTTCACAAACTCAGGTCCTGCAATTGCTTCTCATCCAGATGGGATCTGGACCACAAAGAACAGACACTCAGACTCAGCCCCAGTGTGAGAAAGGACATAGCGAGTGATTGGAAATCACAGCTGGAGAACCTGATGAAGAAGATCCCCAATAAGAGAAGTACCAGCCTGTCATACTTAGGTTGATACATGTAGCAAAAAACTTTGAGCAGAAGGGACAATGTTTGAGGTCAAAAGCTCTTTTTCCTCAGTGCAACCAGTAGACCTTGGTTTGTCTTTAGAAAAAATACAGAAGACAGATATGAGAAAGTGGGTTTAATAACAGGGGAAAACTGCTTCAGAGAGAGCTACCTGTCCTGGCCATCACCACAGAAGCAGTTCCTGAAATCCAGCCCATGAAAGCATCCACCTTAACTCATCACATCAGTTTAGTTAAGGAGCTCTGTACATCTCAGTGCAAAGCCAGCTCTTTGCTCGCACACATACACCCCACACACATAGCACCCAAGACTCATTCCTTACAGCAGAGCCAGTATCTCAAGGCAATGACCCAAGTTGGCAGGACTCCGCCGTTCTTTGCTGCTCCTACTCTCAGCATACAATGGGCTATTTACAGCAGGCAGCAGCCTGCCTATTGTCTACCCATAGCCAGACATCATTCGAGGGCAACAGAAGAGAACGGGAGAGCAGCCATCACCCTCTGTACTGCAAAGAAAAACAACCCCAAGAACCAATGGCTTTTCTTCCTCTCCATCCTGATATTTAGATGACCAGCACACCAGCACGGCAGTGATCTGCTATAAAGGCAGGTCCAGCACATGGAGTAAAAGATTTGGCTGTGTTATTTCCAAAGCCTCTTGAAGGCAGGAGAAAGCTACGAGACAAGTTGACCCATATACCTTTGAGCTATCCTGACAGCTACTTGCCATTGTAGATTGTTGTTTTCTTACTCTTACAGGTTATGCTGCAGACCTCTGTTTTACTTCAGTAAAAAAAGTCAAAAAACCAGGATCTGTTTTACTTAAGTCTTTCTCCACTCATCCTTTGAAAGAGGAAGTACAGAATCATATTCTAGCTCCTTTATTGAGCATAAAAGAGGGTGAAACAAATAGCTTTGGCTATTAACAAGAGAAATCCTTTTGTCCAAATAAAATACATAATCCTAATCTCAGAGTACATCTATAATCAGTTTAAATTCAAATCAATCCAACCTGTCCCAGATATATGTTCCCACAACCCTGTCTGTGCTGCCAGGCACTCATCTGGTTGTGCACTCACACTGAGGAGGTGGTGGGTTTGTCAAACACCATTTTCCTGAGTTAGTTCCAATGCTAGTTTTCAGCTAGACCAGCTCTTCTCTAGATGACCAAGTAACCGTCAGCTCCCAGAAGGAAACAAGACAGCACAGCTCAGGAAAAAGATGGACTGCTGTAATACCACATCTTAAACATGCAACTCCAAACACTGCATACAAGTCCTCTCAGGATATCCCCCCGTCCTGCAGTCAAGGCAGTAACTCGAATGAGGTCTTGCAACCGCCTGTAACAGAACCAAACTGTAACCACAGAAGGGAAGTAGGGAAACCAAACCCACCCTCAAGGTACAGCAAAGGAGCACACATAATTGAGATCTCAAGGAGAATCCTCAGTTTAAGGATTATATAACATTAATGCAACAGCAAGATGTCTCCTGTGGTGTAGACTGTCACATCATAAATGATGTGACAGTCTCTCCTTAGCCACAAAGGACTTTCCTGAACAAACCTACTAACATTGAACTGTCTAATCCACTACTCTCCTGCTGTCACCATCACCCTCCTCCTCTACCCACCTTCCAACCCCAGTCTGCTTCTCCACACCCCACACACCCCCCCCAACTAAAATACCTAAATATCTTTCTCGGAATCACCTAGTTCACCCAGCCAGGCTTTGGAGATATAAACCCTCCTTCTAAAAACAGTAACTAACAATTCCCCTTTCCAACAACAGTAAAGAGGGAGGAGCAAAAAAGCTGTTAGTGAGGAATGTATCCCATGCACAGAGAGGAACAAGCAGGTCTTTAATATTCACCACCCCTCCCCACCTCCAACCCCCCTTAGGCTCCCCAGTCTGGCCCTGAGTAACCATAGGGCATCACGCAGTGGTTCAGATTTCCTCTGCTGGTTCAGTTTTTGTTCCTGCATTTGGGACAAGGCAGGACTAGAGGGAAGCAGCCTACAAGCTGGATTCAGCCCCATCAGCTGGGTCATGGTGATTTACTTCATAAGCTGCAACTGAAGGTAAGACTCTTGCTGCAACCTTTAAGAAGCACTATATACGATACTGATGTGTCAAGGCTCTGTGCCCAACTACAAAAAAAAGTCACAGCCCTGTATTCAGACATTTGCTGCAATCCTCTTGCAATCAAACGGAACAGCACCTGGATCCTTTCCTCTTAATGATGCCCAACAAGCAATCTGAGCACACACCAGTGAGGTCGCTGGAGTTTATTCAAGTTCAGGAGCCGAACCACATGACAAGAACCTGCTCAATGCTTTTTGTGCAACTACAGTTGTCCAACAGCACTTGGTAACGCTGTAAATTAAGGAAAAACAATACTTCCCACTAAAACCTTCAAGACAACAACTGATTTACATTTCCTTTGATCCATACCTATACACACATTGACATGTCAGTCTTACTGGCTTCTCACCTTCGGAGACCACAGAAGATGCTTACAGATACCTATCTTGCAGCCAAAATTACTCGCCACTAGAATTCCACCCCCACAACTCCGATTTGCAAGTACATCATGGCATTACTCTAAATTTAACCTCAATCCAAATACAGTTTAGGTGAAAATCACCCTACAGAAGCAAATTACTACAAACCAGCAGCTTTCTTGTGGCATTAACAGCTGGAATAGACGCTGCAAACTTATTCATTCTACCCCTCCTAGGAAAAGGCTACTTTTCAGATAGCCCAGTATGCTACATCAAGTTAACACATGCTCCAAGTACTCACCTGAGACTCTGCAAGAATGAGTTTCTTACGCTTCTGTCACCTTAAGTCTAGCAGAAGGCAACCTGGGTCAGGCACAGTAAGCCACATTGCATCATATCAGATAGTGTTGACATTCAGAAGGATGTTTTAAAAAGGCATAACCCTTAACACTGACACTGGACTGATCAGCAAGTACTTGGGAGAAGCAACTGGTTCACCAAATGACCTCCTAACACCAGCATCACAAGAACAAGTATGACAAACCTAGCAACCTCTTGACCTCAGGTATTAAGGTATCCCTGTATTTCCCGAATCAGTGATAGCAAGCATTTTCTTCTAGATTTCCGAGGAAATCAATCCATCCTCACCAGACTATTAATGCAGCCCAACCGCAGAGGCCAAGTTTTCAAAACAAGGCACATGCAGTATCAAACTAAAAAGCTTAGGAGTTTGGGGTTTAAAAACAGTAACTCATGCAAAAAGACAGAAGTTCTTTCCTGAAAATGGGACATCATGCACTTCTGCTCTAAACCTTAAACAGTCCAACTGCAAAAACAAAACTCAATTTTCCTCTAACTCCCTGCATGCTTTTTTCAGTCAGTTTTGGGCAAATTTCCAGTACTTCAAATCCTAACCCCAAGGGAGTACTCTACTATCATATTTTACTCTGTAGATTAATAGCTCCCAACGTGAACAGCAGCAAGAGAGAGCAGAAGCCTTGTGCTACCCAGTGTCCTTGTTCAGGAGTCAGATGGGATCTGCAGAAATGCAAGCCCCCCATCTGCAGCCAGAGTTCAGCCTACTGCCTATAAAGGTCAATGCTGTACAGCAGTGCTCCCCTCAGCCACATGCGTTGCAAGCCTGCATGCAATGAACAAACCATCTCCCCTCCTATTTGTGAGGATTTCTGGAGAGTTACCACTGGTTACATTTAACATACTACAAGATTTAACATATCCGAACTTGTAATTTAGCACAGCAGGGAAGCAGGATATGGCAGGCAGTCTGTTCATCGGACTACCAGAAACCCAATTTATCAGGCAATGTATTCCCTGGGGCCAGAATATCTCTCTCCTTCTTTGCTGCACATTTGACAAATCTTGTCATTAGCCTTTTTGAGTCTACCCATTTCATTTAACTGCATTACCAAGATTTAGAAAAAACAACTCCTATCTGCTATTGCTCACAACAGCCACATAGTTTTCTTGGAGAGAAAGAGAGATGGAAGAAATCATTTGACTCTTCCCCACTGGAAATGGATACACTGAGGACAGAGAAGGTGTAACTCACCTCTATCTCCTCCAGAAAACCCCATGGGGTATTCATTTTTAGTAGAGCAATGAGGCAGGAAAAATCAGCTACAGAGACTTTACTCAAGAAACGAGAGAGTCACTTACCCAGATAACTCCTTCAAAGTTGTCTTTCCTTTCATTTTGAACTACTGGCTTTGCTTTTCTATGGATACCAACCTTGTACTTGCCCTTGAAGCAAAAGGCTACTTGGGCATTTGCTTCTAAAGCACTTACCTCAAACCTCATGTTGGCCAATTTGTAGTTGTACAACAGCATCCACCAAATTTAGAAGCTGCCTTTTAAATTCATTATAATCATGCAGTCCTGAGAATAGGCTAAATCTATTGGCTCAAGACCTTGAATACACTACACACAACAGCTACTTGCAACTGCAAGCTTTAGGTTTTCCTCATCAGCCATCCTCAGATTTATTCCAACAAAAGCAAGCTAGATATCCTTGGACTTCAAAGGATCAGGTAGTCACAGCATGGTTTCATGAGGAATTTTGTATTTCAGTTTTTGCATTACTAAAACTGCTATTGTTGCAAGAAGAGACAGGTATTTTTCAGTAAATTCAATGCCTTCTTACACTCAGAATTTCTTGATCCAAGAAATCTGATCCAAATCTCTTGAGCTGAGAAATCTCAGCTTCTGAGTTTGAGAGCACGTTCCAAAGCAGAGAGGCAAATACAAATACTCCTAACCAGGCTGAGAAGACTGCATGGCTCCCTGTAAAGCAACATAGATGAAGAAAAAAAAAAGAAGTCTGTTAACACCACATGGAATAGCTCTGTGGTCCAGGAACAGACATAGAACCGTGGGGTTTTGATAGCAGTTTCTTCAGATGTCACTCTCTCCTATAACAGGACATGCCCATCATATTGCAGACACTAACCCAAGCAAGGCATATGCTTAAATGGATTACTTTGTCCAAGAGGATGTCTATAATACCCCAAACAATTCACAGACATGCCCTTTAGAAATTCAGAAGGCTTCAAGTGTTGCAATTCCTGTTTAACAGGAAAGAGAAATGTATGCACCATAGAACAAAAAGCACCATGCAACCAGGCTAAATCCCTGCGCTGTAGCGCTGCAAGTCCTACCTAACAGCAGAGGAGGCCTGCAAAGTCAAACTCACGGAACCTTCCATTTTAGGCCAGTGTGCCTCACACTACATTTCCATACCCGCTCTCAGCTGCTCAAACAGGGGAAAAAAAAAAAATCAAAAAAAACCCAAAACCCCCCCAAAAAGCTGCTTCAAGTACACGCCGCGCTCATGTTCCTAACAACGACCCAGACGAAGGCAAGGTCCAGCAACTACACGTAACCCGCTCGCTGCTGCGGGGCTGGGCGGCGGGCAGCTTCTC
>NW_009941054.1:33913-36772 GCF_000696875.1 Nestor notabilis | reverse complement strand
CTCCAACTGGACACTGAGCCATTTACCACAAGTCTTTGCATATTGTATTAAATAACAGACTAAATACTGCACAAAGAACTTACCACAGGGAAGATATATTTGTAAAGGAAAAAAAAAAGCTATAATAATCTGGAATGTTTCAGGTATACTGCTACCTTTGATATCACACTTCGACCAGGTTTTAGAGTATTTTGATTTTAGGTTTTTGGGTTGTTTTTTGTTTTTTTTTTTATTTTGTTTTTTTAAACTGAGCTTTATTTTAAACTCATTTGTGTTAAATGTGTTTTAGGGTAGAACAGAACACTTATTCCAACTGGATGTTGCTGGGAAGCTAGGAGATGTTGTGCAAACTCTGCATCAGGTATGTGGTTCTTTGATATCGCTACACACTTCATTACAGCATTTTGTTTTTTTTTCTTTTAGTATTTAATGGAGAGCTTTCTTTATTCTCAAGATGAACACTTTGGAAAATCTGTTTTTAAAATGTAGCTGTTGAACACAGCATCTAGTTCTGGCAGCTGTTGTAAGCTACTTGTATTAGCTTTTACTATGCAGGGTGGTAGTATACAGTCAAAATAACAACATGACAGTAGCAATGAACAATCATGTCATACTTTAAAAAGAAATAATAATAGCTCTTTTAGTACTCTGACACCCAGAATGCTTAAAGCCCCCCCCCCAGTTTCTATTGGCTTTTGAGTTGTGTGGGACATCTGTGTGCTGTTTCACTTACAGCTCAATTTTCTTCAGCTTTACAGGGCTTCTTGTCTAGATAAGATGGGAGATCAAGCTGCCATGGTAAATATCTGATTATTCCTGATACCACTGCTTAATAATGAAATTCTGAGTGCATTTGAATCTTAGACCATATTAACTTTTTTTTTCCCTCCACATTAGATAACTGCTATATTGCAATCACGCTTGGCTAGAACTTCATTTGATAAAAACAGGTATCTTTCTAATTACATTGTACTGGGAAATTATTCAGCTTGTTGGTTGATTAGTCTGTTGCGTCAGTACTTAACAGGTTCTTGTTTGGGGCAGCATAAGCTTTCTAATTCAGAGAGTTCTATTCTTCTGTATCCTGAACCATCTGGAACAGAGAATGGGAAAATCTGTGTTGTGAAGATGAATGTTTTACTTTATGTCTCCAAACCGTTCTGTTTATGAATTTGTTGCAAATCAGGCATCAGTAAAAGCCAAATGAAGCTCTGTAAAAGACAGTCAACTGGTTTGCTGCTCTGAGGCTGGTGGAGAACATAGCGCCTTTCTGGAGTACCTCTTAAAGTAGAGGTCTCAACAAAGAACTTTCTTTGTGCCTAAAATAGGCTTAGTGAAGTCCCCTTTCTGATGTCCTAAGGTTATAAGCTAACCTAAAATCTTTCTAAAGAATCTGAGGGTAGGTCTACCTAAGTAAGAACTGGAGGTAAACTTACTCCTTTTCTTCACTTGTAGATTTCAAAGCATTTCTGAAACGCTGCATATGGAATGTAAAGCAGAAATGGTGACACCACTGGTGACTAATCCAGGGCATGTGTGTGTTACTGATGCTAACTTGTACTTCCAGCCTCTTAATGGATATCCTGTAAGTGCCTCATAGATGGTCTTGCATATGATATGAGCACGCTGCTCCTCTAGTGGACAGTTTTCATTTTATGTACTATTCCTTTTTAATGCACATGGAGCACATCTCCAAGACTCTGTTTTCATTTATAATCAGAAGCTCTTCAATCTCTGCTGCTCTGTTGCATTCAGCATATCTCTAATTCTGAGGCTTTATTCTGTGCTAATTTGCTTAAAGCTGACCTCCTCCTGGCAAAGCACAATGTCCTTTGCTTATTCCCTATTGATATTTTTAAAGATCATTTTTTGTAACACTTCATTTAAGATAAATTTCTTACTTTTACTCTCTGATGCAATTCCTACCTAGTAAAGCTTTACATACATTTATTTTATATTGGAAGACCTTAGCTAGGTTTTATATTAAACTAATAGGTTTTTTTCTCTAGAGGAAAACTGACTGCATGTTGCAGACATTACTGCTTTGGAACCTTCTCACAGAAAAAGCAGCGTTAGCCTTAGCGGGCTACTGATACGTGAAAAGTATGCCCAGACAAGGAAAAAAGCGTTTCACAGCTGATGACAAAATGCCATTCAATTTCTGTCCACCAGGTGACACCATTGGCAAACAGTTTGCCCTGCCGCTCAGTGGCGTCCTTATTCTTATTACAGTTTATTGTGTTCTGCTTCTCTCTTGCATGAGTATTATAACTGGGGACAGACTCGGCTGATAATACACTGTTCTTTCTTTATTCTTAAACTGCTTTGCTACTCATACAAGAATCAACAGCAAAGATAAGCTTTCTCTTTTTAACATAACTGCTTAGCACCACTGTTCCACTGCTAAAATGACATGGATGGATATTGGTTTTGTATTTCTAGTATCTCTAGTCAAGAGAAACTTCGTATTGACTGGAGAGGTTAATGTAGAAGAACATAAGCCTTCTAGAGTATCTCCATCTTTTCTTCCCCCTCCCTTGCTCCCCACAGAAACCAGTAGTACAAATAACACTGCAAAATGTGCGTCGCATCTACAAAAGAAGACATGGGCTAATGCCACTGGTAAGCTCAAATATTATTTTTATTTTAATGTCTTGCTGTATGTGTAATTTCTTAAAATGACCAGGTGATACTGTGTGCATCATTAGCTAAAAGCTTTGTGTTTTTAAAAACTCTGGATTAAATAGTAAACAGCACTCAAAGATCCTTTCTGGCTTTCAAGTGTTTTAGTTCCCTGTGTTGTCAAAAAGTTGAAAGCAGGAAGAGTAAACTCTGTCAAGGATGAAAAATGTCTTTCAT
>NW_009941054.1:26712-33882 GCF_000696875.1 Nestor notabilis | reverse complement strand
TAGGGAAAGTTAGAAGGGAGTGTCTTCAGAGAGCAATTCATTCCATGTATCTCAAACACCTATCTTGGGATAGAATGGATTGCTCTCATGGTGTATTTTCTCTCTGGATTGATTCATGAAGGGAATTTGATCGCTGGTGTAGATGAGACTAATGTGGAGTGATGAATCCCACTGTACATGATTGAGGAGTAATGAGAGTGCTGCAGTGGAACCTCAGTTGAATGCTTTCAGTGTTTGCACTGAAATTTCAGTCTTAAACAAAATTTTTGTCTCAAAACACATTTAAACTGGACGTTTAACTCTGTCTCACTCCATTCACTTAGGACAAAAAAGTGTATTACATGTGCTTAATCAATCCAGACAGAGCCAATCTATGGACAGCTACAAAGTTATTTGCTCAATTGGGTGTAAACTGAATGCTTTTATGATTGGAAATAGGAAAGATCAAAATGTTAGACTTTGTGAGCAAAACTGTTACTCAGTTCAGAGTCTTAAGCTTTAGATGCTAGTTACTGGAATATTCTGTTCAAAAAAGAAAATTAGTATTACAGCTTGTCAGTAATTTCTCTCATTTACTTTTTCCCTTCCTTTAACTTCTAAGGGACTTGAAGTATTTTGCACAGAAAATGATTTGTGTTCTGACATCTACTTGAAATTCTACAACTATCAAGATCGAGATGAGCTCTATTTCCTTATTGCAACATATATAGGTTTGCAGTATTTATTTATTAATGTAGTTTGTAGTACCTTGTGTTGGGAAATCTGTTTTGCTCTGTTATGTGGGAAGAATGAGAAGAATAAACAGATGTATTAACCCTAATAGTTTTATATAAAAAGAAGCAAAGTTCGGAATAAATGCTGTGAAGTTGCATATATTCTGTTTGTGATCGAAGAGCTGAGTATGAAAAGTAAGCCAGCACTATTAAAGTGGAACTAATTCTTTTGATTCACAACTTGATATGCACTGTCATTTAACACCTCCCCTCCCCTCCACTCCACCACCACCAGCCTCCCTACCGCCCTCACCCCCCAAAAAAAACACCACAAAACACTTTATCTTCAAAGCCAAGGGGTAAATAACATCCACTCAGCTAAATTGCATTTTGCTGGAGAAATGTGAACTGCCTTTTGGATGGATACCCCTGGCGCCTGCTTAAGTCCAAGTAAAAATCCTGTTAAGAAAGTTCCTGTAATGGCTGGATTCCCAGTGATTAATATCTGACCTTTCCTCAGTCTTAGCAGTGGTTGATGAAAATTACCATTCTGAAACAGTTAATTTTTCATTTTTATTAACTCTTGTATGCATTAATTCCAAGAAAGTGATACATATCTTTTGCAGATCATGAACTGAAACTAACAGGTGTGCATGGTTCCTAGAAAAACAATGAGAAAAAGCTAATCTTTTTTTCTGTAATCCTGCTACAACTGAAACATTGCAGCTCATGTTTACTGCCAGTGTTGAAAGTGTTTAAATTCTGTACTATTTTGTTACTGTACTAGAGCTCTAGTTGTGTTTTAATGATTTTATGTAAATGGCCATTGACATTTTCCCCACTTCACAAAGCAAAGTGGAAAGACCACAAAGGAATGATTGCTTCCTCTGAGAATCATTTTAACTTTTAAGATTTTCCTTTTGAAAAGGAAATAGATTTTGACATGATTCTTTTTCCTGTTATTGAATTAACTGCATGCTGTTGCCCTGCTTTGGACTTCATTTTCTGGGTAACATTCAGACATGAAATTTAAGCTGCAGGTGAAGATGGTGGTGATGATGTTGTTGTAGCTTAGATATGTTTGAACAGATCTTAAAAAATGTATAAAGTAATAATGGTATAATTTGGGGGTGGAACTCCAAATCTCAAAACTCTTAATGTTTTCTTTTGTTTTAGAAAATCACATTACAGAGCATACAGCTGAAAGTTATATGTTGCAATGGCAACGAGGACATATATCAAATTACCAATATCTTCTTCATCTCAACAATCTGGCTGATAGAAGCTGCAATGATCTCTCTCAGTATCCTGTATTTCCCTGGATCATAGCAGACTACTCTAGTTCAGTATTAGGTATGTGTATACAAAGAGACATGTTAGTGTATCGTGTACAGCCTGAAATGTTTTGGGGGGGAGGGGGTTTACACTACATAAAGTGCATGTTACATTAGAATGAACTTGGCATTAATGATCTTGGATCACATCATCTTGGATATTGTGCAGTAAATTGGCTTTCTGTGGAGCAAGTTGGATGAATTGCAATGTATAGAATCTAGGCGTTCTTTTATGATTCTTAGCATTGTAAGTTGAAAGGAAGAGGCTAACAAGGCTTGTGCGTTGATTAGGCTCCTTGATTAAGGGTCTTAGTGCAATTTGTGTTGGAAGTTCATCCTTTTGAGGACTGTGTCCCTATACACGGAGTAGAGTAGGGGAATCTCATGCTATTTATTCAGCAACTACTCAAACACTTCAATCTCATTATTTGGTGGGACTTAACTGTAGCCTGGGAGAATAGTTAACAAGTAGATAGAAGACAGTGCCAGCTCTTTTTGTGCCTCATGTAGCGGGACCTGTATTGACTAGGTGATGTTAGTTGCAATAGCTGTCATGTACATGTAGCTAGCTACTTGTTCTTAAGCAAGAGGGATGAAATAACATCTACCTGGAAGAAGAAATAAATAGCCATTTGCAATAAGATGGTTCTTCCGCAATTACGAAGCAGAGAAAATTACTGAAGGGGGTTTGTACTGGTTTTTGGTTTGGGTTTTTTCTGTTGGGTTTTTTTTTTCCCCTTTTGTTTTAAATATTGATTATATTCCTGTCCAGTAGAATGCATAGTGTCTGTTTTTTTTAGATCTGACAAAACCTGAAACATTCCGTGACCTCAGTAAGCCAGTTGGTGCCCTGAATAAGGAAAGGCTGGATAGGCTATTGGTATGTATATCTTGGCTTTTATGTGCTGCACTTTTTCTGCCTTATACATGTTGGTAATAAAAGGAGCTGTGTCAAGCATGCTTTGGGAATTATGTAGATATCTAAAACTAACTATAAACCTTACCTGAGAAAACTTACTTATAAGCATACCACATTTATTTTCAGCTTGGTTTTATCAGTGCTGGTTTTGTCAGTATTAATTTTAAATTATTTGAATTTGTTTTCTCTTACTACTATTTCATACACATATGCTTTCAAATGTTTTACCTCACTTTTAAAATAAAATCTCCAAATCCATTTAGTTATTGTATTTGCATTTGTATGTCAGACACTGACATGCTACAAACATATAGAATCATAGAACAATTAGGGTTGGAAAGGACATTAAGATCATCTAGTTCCAACCCCTCTGCCTTGCTCCAACAGCTCCATGTCCTTTTTATGTTGAGGACACCAGAACTGAACACAATACTCCAAGTGAGGTCTCACGAGAGCAGAGTAGAGGGAGCAGGATCACCTCCTTTGACCTGCTGGTCATGCTTCTTTTGATGCAGCCCAGCACATGGCTGGCTTTCTAGGCTGTGAGCACCCACTGAAGCTGGCTTATGTTCAGTTTCTCATTGACCAGCACCCCCAAAGAAAAATAAAACCTCAAGACCAACAGATTTAAATGCGTAATGTAACATATGTGTTTGAATTAAACAAGAGAAAGTAACAAATCTTAATTACTTCCATTTAAGAAAAATTCTGAATTTGAGGGAGAGTAGTTCAAATGGAGGAAATCTGGATCCATGGAGATCAGAGTACCAACCTGAACTTTCCACATGCAGATAACGGTGCATGTCTTTTTCCACTTCTCAAAGTAGACAGGCTTTCTTCTCATAAATAGGTAAACAGATAGTAACAGACTTAGAAGGATATCAGTTTCTTGGCTTTTCATTCTTTGTATAAAATTGTCTCTTATGGCAAGTTAATTATTCCAAAATAATTTACAGAATGTAAGTTAATTATTTAGTAATTTATATTTAGTAATTATTCCACAATCGTTTAAAGAACATAAATATATTTGATGTTATGGAACCTTTATTAGTTCTTAGTGAAGCAGTAGAAAAAAAATACTGCCAGACTAACTGCATTACACTGACAAAAAAAGATTAAATGTTTCAAAATCATAGGGCTTGCTAAGGTTGTAGAAGGTAAGAACATGATCAATATTATGTTTTCAGTAATAGTAAATAACATTTTCTTTCTAAGGTATGACTGTTTCCTCAAGCTGTTAGCTGCCTCATGCTTACTGCAATAAAAGTAATTTATTTACATTACAATAGGTTTTAGGGATGACACATAGGAGCTTCAGGCAGGAGGGAATCTTCCAGGTTGAATTAGGTCAGTACGTTCTCCTGTAGTCTCATTCCACTTCATGTGAAAGATAAAAAGAAAGCACTTGTGTGCACTCCTTTGAAGTTGAATCACTGCAGTTACATATGAGAGATAAAAAAAGATGAAAACCTGGTAATTTGGGATTCAAAGTTGTAAAAACTTTTTCGTCTTATAGACTTACTGATTTGATTAAAGCTTCATGTTTATTAGAACAGTTTGTTTAATTGTTTGAAGAAAAATGAGGGTGGTCCTAACCTGTGTCTTCAAAAAAAAAAAAAAAAAAAAGTGTGTTTATATTCAATATTGAAGGAAAGCAGAAGTGCTGATTTTGAACAGACCTCTTTTTCTTCGTATGTTGCAGACACGTTACCAGGAAATGCCAGAGCCTAAGTTCATGTATGGGAGCCATTATTCATCCCCAGGATATGTTTTGTTTTATCTCGTTAGAGTTGGTAAGCCAGTTTTTACATTCTCTCTGAGCAGTTACCTCCAAAGTGGACAAGGTTTGGAGCAAGCTGATGGCTGCTTCTTTCTCCTTAGCTCCAGAATATATGCTCTGTCTGCAGAATGGAAAATTTGATCATGCTGACAGAACATTCAACAGGTTTGTTTACATTTTGTCTATAAGGAGCTTGGATTTGTTTTTAAATATGCATTGAGGGAGTGCAAAGCTTTAAAAAATGTGGGTTTTTTTAATAAATGTGTGATTGTTGTGTGTTATATAGTCTTGCAGAGACCTGGAAAAATTGTTTGGATGGTGCAACAGACTTCAAAGAGGTAATTGGCTGGAAAATTGTTCTAGTCCTTGATTACCTGTGCTAAGCTTTCTGTTCTTAGTGGTCTCCTGTTAATTTGAGAGTCTTGGGTTGGGGGTGAGGTATGTTTGGTTGGGTTGTTTTGTTGTTTTTGGGTTTTAGGGGTGTGGGGGGTATGGCAGTTGACTGAATTTTCTGAATCCTTTAACATTTTTAACTTCTTCCTTCTCTTTAATTCTATGATTTCTTGTCTGTGTCTGCTTTCTGGCTCTTAAATTAACAGAATTGTCATTGTGAATGTTACTGGAATAAATGGGAATTACCAGATTGAATTAAGGCTGAAAAGATGCAATTCTATGTATTGTCTCCAGGAATCCTGTAAGGATTTGGCTGTATTACAACAGCACATCTGGAAAGGTTAACCTATAGAAGTTTTATCACAGGTTTTTGAGACTTACAGAAACTATAGCTTGTATAATATGTTGTGAATGATTAACTGTCAGATAGTGGGTGACATTAAATAATGTTTCTTAGACAAAGGAGTTTAATATAGTGATTCTTCAAAAAAAAAGTTTATAGTTAATGGTTAGCTATTGTGGTCTTAAAATAGTTGACTTAACGTCTGAAACTTTTGTCATTCTAGTTTTATTCTATGTTTTTGTCTTGACTCTCAACTGATGGCTATGCAATAAGAGTTCTGAAGATACTCTTAGATATTATGGATTCATGTCACACATTACATGTTAAAAATATTTATGCCACTCTGAATTTAGCTCAGCAAATTGCCTTGTAGGTAGTCAAGAAGCCTAAAAGTAGTTGGAAGGATAATGGGAGGAAGCTTCCAGTGCTGCTTTACTGGCAGAGGAGAAAGCCTGGAAAAATTGCTACCCAACTTTAGGGCTTGACATATAAACCTTGGTAACTTTCAGTTTTTACTGACTGTATTCTACTAAAGTGATGAAAGCCCAGCTAATCTTAAAACTTCCTTTTTTTTTCTTTTCCTTTTTCAGTTGATTCCAGAATTTTATGAAAATGATTCTAGTTTTCTAGTAAACAGTTTGAAGCTGGACTTGGGTAAAAGGCAGGGTGGAAAGATGGTTGACGATGTAGAGCTTCCCCCTTGGGCATCAGGTAATAATTCATAATACAAGAAGTTTGAATATTAATTCAAGATTATCTGGATTCCTGGGATATCAGTTCTTCTCTCAAAAATGCCTGTTTGATTTTCTTCTGAAGGAGTTTTTGCTCCAAAACATTGACATAATAGTTGTGTTTGATTTTTAAAGCGCATTTGGTGTTTGGTGTGGGGTGTTAGGGTTTTTTTTGGTTGCTTGCTTTCTCAAGAAGGTAGAGGAGCAGAGATGGATACCAATACTGAATGGTGTATCTTCTCCTTTAATTAGCCTTTCTCTTTCTCTTACTAGGTCCTGATGACTTTCTTAAGAAGAGTCAAGAGGCTTTAGAAAGTCAGTATGTATCAGAACATCTTCATGAATGGATTGATTTAATATTTGGCTATAAGCAGAAAGGAAGTGAAGCAGTTGCAGCTCACAATGGTAAATACACACTTTATAGAAATAGCCAAAAAAACCCCAAAACCGCTTTAATTAGGTAGGAATGGTGAATAACAGCATTTCTGTAATAATGTCTGATTTGTTATGAGCGTTCATAATTATGCTTTGAATACTTAATCCTTAAAGGAAATTACTGAATCATAGAATGGTTAGGGTGGGAAAGGACCTTAAGATCATGCAGACACCTCACCCTAGACCATGTTGCCCAAGGCTCTGTCCAGTCCAGCCTGATCGCTGCCAGGGATGAAGCAGTTCTTCATTACTGGAAATAATGTCTTACCTAGTAGAATCTATTGCTTTTACAGAGACTTGCCTTTTTGAAGAGGTACTTAAGATGGTAGCTAAGAAGGTTCTGTAGCGTTACTGTTATTTGCTCACACTGCATGGTATGGCAGTGTAGTATGGAATTGGTATTTTCCAATTATAAATGTGAGTCTGTAGGGTCTCCACATGAAGATGTATTTAACTTTCCTATACTGTAATTGCAGTGTGAGAATTTCAGTGCAATTTTTCTCCCTCCTCCTGAGAGAATTG
>NW_009941054.1:0-26693 GCF_000696875.1 Nestor notabilis | reverse complement strand
AGGGGCTAATGGGCTAAATGCTCTTTAGGAGCAAGACTGTAAAAAAAAAAACATGTAGGTGACTAGGTTTGTCCTTGTGTACATATATACTACTCCAGTAGTATACATACTTCTTACTGTACATGTTGAAAGTTTCACTGCTTGCAGTCTTATTCTGAGCATGTATGAAGTCATTGTAAATGCTTACAAAAAGGGTGATTGCTATGTGGATGTGTTAGTTTATCTAGACCTAACAGTAATACCAGTGATAAACTTACGCGGCAGTCTGATATTTAGCTGTGTGTATTACTACCCAATGAGGAAATGTCCTCTTGGTAAAGAAAGATTAGTCAGATTTTTAGGCTGTTTATTTCAGAAGGTCTGATGGTTTTGATGGATTACAAGTAACAGGCAATGTTGAAATAGTTTGCACTTAAGAAGATATGATAAGTTTAAAAAGAAAACTTTCCTACAGCAGTGGGGAGAGAAGGAAAAGCAACTCTTCATTTCAATAGTTAGTGCTTTCTGCTGCCTGGGTAAGACAATGCAATTTGTTTTGTGGCAGGGTTTTGTTTGTGTTTTGGTTTGTTTTTATTGGTTTTGGTTTGTTGGGGGCTTTTTTATTTTTTGGGTTTTTTTTTTTAAATATGCTTCCTCACATGTCCTTAAATCATGATATTTTAGGTTTCCAGGGTTTGGCATCCACTCATGCAGTGACCATAAATGTCAATTACAATGTGCCAGAGGCTTTGAATATGGTAAATCAGCATTTAAATTATGGCACCTATATTTTTACTCTCCGAAATGAGAGCCCATTTTATGCGCAGTGTGCTGCTTCTGCTGCAGTATGGATTTTTATTAGCATAATAAATTGCAGACACTTAAGAATATCCAGTTAGTGCAACTGTGCTTTTTTTCTATTTTCTTTACTGGGTGGAGGGCATCTAATGATGCTTAAATAAGTCATTCTTCCTTTATGAAAGGACTGGTTTATTCTGAAACCCTGAGTCTCTTAGAAATCCTAAACTTTCTTCAGGTAAGAAACCCAGGATTAAAACACAAGATCTTAAATTCTGCAGCCCGCTGAAATAATTTAGTTGCTTAAATATAACCAAGTTGAGTAAAACATACAGCTTTTTTTTTTTTTTTTTTTTTTTATACTATGTATGCAAGAAAATGAGCCTTCTATATCTACATAGTACAAATAAACTTTTTTTCCCCTCCCCAGTGTTTCATCCATTAACTTATGAAGGAGGAGTGGATTTAAACAGGTAATTATAAAGAATCTGAACGGTTTTGTTAAAGCAGTTAGCTGAATTTCTCTGGTGGCTGTAAAAGTGCTCTATATGTGAATGGCATAGCTCTTTCGTTTTATACTCCCAGTTATGCAGAGAACCAGCATCGGGTTCTCAGTTTTATTATGTGCTGAAAGATTGTTACTTGAACATTTCTTCAGTCTGGCTTTTGTGAAACTGCTTTATATTTTTAGTTGATGAGCATGTTGTCATCGTACATTAGCAAAATTATGAAGCTGTCTTGTGACTGTTCTTCACATCTGTGGTATATCAGTTTTGTAAGAACTGTGATGGCCTATACTGCTATAGTAACTGCACATGCAGGCCCATGCTTTCAGGGGAGGGGAGGAAGAAAGAGTACTTGCCTATTTGGCTTAACTAAGTATCTTGTTTTTTTGGAAAGTATTATGGACCCCAACGAAAAAGTAGCTCTGCTGACACAAATCTTGGAGTTTGGACAGACGCCCAAACAGTTGTTTACAATTCCTCATCCTCGAAGGATAATGCCAAAGTTGAAAAGCTTGTCTCGAACATCTAGTCACAATGTTTCCATAACTGAATCTCCAGGTAAATGTCTACAGATAAACTGATGGTGTAATGGATTTGTAATTTTGACAAGCTCTGTATCTTTCTCCAACAGGATCTTGTTAGACAACTCTTGGCCATTTTCCCAGTAAGCCAACTCAAAATAAATCCAT
The DNA here is from genome assembly GCF_000696875.1 of Nestor notabilis. Classification (NCBI taxonomy): domain Eukaryota; kingdom Metazoa; phylum Chordata; class Aves; order Psittaciformes; family Psittacidae; genus Nestor; species Nestor notabilis. The sequence continues at coordinate 24,721 of NW_009941054.1, read as the reverse complement.
GAACTGGCAAGACCAGTTTAAAATTTGAAAATACAAGCATTGTCCTGCATTTTGCCTTGTGTTCCAGTGATCTCTTCTGGAACTGTTCAACCTCTGCTTTTGAAGCCATGGGAGGGCTGTCATCCCTGGCTTTTCATGACATTTCAAAATCAAGCTGATATGACAGCAGCTTCAATGACTGTATCTGCAAGCATTTTAAATGATGTAAAGATTTGTTCAGTTTTTGAACAGGGATGCCTTTGGAGTAATTGATTGGCTTGGTCTAAATAAACCCTAAGAACTTAAATTAAGCATCTGAATTTTGTTCCTTTTCTGTGACTTAAAAACTGTAAAGAATTGAATTAATTGAACAACTTTCTAGCTAGACTGAAACCAGGACACTATTCAAGAAAAGCACATGGAATGCTGTCACAGTCTTCTGTTCAGTGCAGAACTTACACCGTTTCCCTGAAACTAAGATGCTTTGGTCCCTATCATAAGTATAGTGGTTGAACTATAAATAGGGTTGAATCATCAACCCAAGTATCATATAGAAAGGTTTTTCTCAGTTGATAGTCTTGAATTCATTTACCATTTGATTGCTTTCAGTTTTAAACAGGTAAGTGAAGATGAGTGCTACTTAGTGTGGCAACCTGTAGAATGCACATGGCAAGAGTGGCTTTGAAAGTTGTGTGTTGTGATAATAATGTTCATATGTGTTAAACAGATATGGTGGTATGCTGCCTAAGTCATTAATTCACAGTTCAACAGTTCCTGTTACGTTTGGCTTTTTTATAATGAGTGACGTCTAATTGCCTTAGTTTTGTTGCATTTTTTTATCCCTGCAGTGCAGCAAAATGAGGTTATGACAGTCCTAATAGAATGCAATAGAATACTAAATAGCACCTGCTGTATTGTATCAGTAGATGGGTTTCCTGATACTTTTCCATTTTAAAAGCTCTTGACATCGCAATAGAACAGCAAAACATCATCTGCAGAAAAGCTTATGGGGTTTTTTGGTTTGGTGGGAATCTGTTTGGTGTGGAGGTTTTGTTTGTTTGGGGTTTTTTCCATTTTGGAAATGTGTTCTCTCCAGTCTCTAGTTTAAAAGCCCTGTTCTGGGGAGAAAAACCATATATTTGACTGTGTAAGCCTATGCATTCAGGAAGAGATTTGGAAAAAAGTTGGTGAACTTGTCACTCTCTGCTTTAGCTAAAAATTCTTATTCCTGGAGCTCTCTGTGATTTCTGTGCTTCCTATTTATGTCTGCAGCTTCAGCTACCTAGTTATTTGAAATCAATCTTTATTTTTCTGTTTGTAATGGAGCTTTATTGTGGCATTTTATTGCAGTTTCTCCAAACGAAGAATCATTTGAAGATTTGACAGAAGAAAGTAGAACACTTGCTTGGAACAATATTGCCAAACTAAAATTAGATGAGCAATATAAAATTCACAAAGAGTAGGTACTATTCTTTTCACAGTCAAAATTGTTCCATTTAATTTGGGGATGGGGTGAAGTATCTTCATGTCAATCTGAATGATGGGTTAGGGCTTAAGGTAAATACATTTCTCTGTGAGACAGCTCATTGGTTTGATTACACAAGATGATTCTGAGTATATGTTCTCAATGTACGGGTTCTCAATCCAGAAAAGGTATTTGTCAGCTTGATGATTTGTTGTTGTTGTACCTTACACAGATCTAGAGCTAAGTTCCATATCATTTTTAGTAGCTGAAGCAGATATTGATTACCCTTCTCTAAAACTGTGGTAGCAGCAGCCAGATAAATTTCATAGAATCACAGAATGGTTTGGGTTGGAAAGGACTTTAAGATCATCTAGTTCCAACCCCCCTTCCTCCATTTATTTATTTATAACCCCAGGAGGACCTAACTTCTTCATTCCAGTTGATTTTTAAGGATAAATAACTTGAATTCAAGTACTGTACACCTTGAGCTGCTGCTGTGTGAGCAGTTTGCAAAGTCTCCAGCTGTAGGTTTTCAGTTAATCCAGGAACCAAACTACTGTTGTGATGGATTCCTTGGGAGCCATGAGTCAGCAGAGGCACTTCAGGTGAACTTTGGCAATACCTAACAATGAACAACAGCAGCTATATTTTAAAGAAGATTTTCCTTTGGCCTCATCCCTTGTCCTGGTGGCTGAACTAGTAGGAGGATTTCTTACTACTTTGAGTGCAACTACTTTCTTGGTGTCTGTAAACAATACCGAAAAGAAACACTGTGTTGTCCAGAAAACAAAGTAATATTTGTAGTGAGAAAAGGCTGCTGGTACCAGATGGTTAGGGTTAGGGAAATCCAAATCCTGAAAACAGACTGAGTTTCAGTTTCCAATTCTTTGTTTGTTTGGTGGGGTTTTTTGTTTGTTTGTTTTGTGGATTTATTGGGTTTTGTTTTGTTTTAAGACTGCAGAGAAGATTTAGAAGCAGGTCTGCATAACGGAATTTTGGCTGTGCAGAATGCTCTGTGCTTCCTAACAACTAACTCCCTGACATAAGCTATATGTCTAAATTTCTAGACTACAGTGATTTTGCCAATGTCAAATTTGAGGAGAAGACATGCAAGTTCTGATTCCTGACACTTGAGGTATTCGGTATCTGCTTGTAGGCAGGTTCCTGACACTTTCTGTAGCTAATCCCAAATTGGAAAGACTCAGTGTGAAACTATTCATCCTCTCATCAGGCATGTCCTTTTTGATGAGGATGAAGTTCTTGCAGAACAGTATGGGGAACTTGTACTGATGTTTCACTTCTTTATATCAAGGTATATTTTGGTCTCTAGTTATATAAAACACTACTGTAGTGCTTTTACTGTCCTTGAATGTCTTAGCCCTTGCAGAGATCAAATAACAAATTTAAACTGTAGTCAATTTACAGTTAAGTTTCGAAACCTATGAAATCACCTATAAGCTTACTTGTATTAAACAGGGCAATTACCGGAGTAGCAGTCACTTGCAATGGGTCTTCTGTTTTCACTACATCCCAGGGTAAGTATTATTGCAAAGGTATTTATTAGACCCTGCAGTGTAAATGCAGGTTAATATTTTGTGAACAAAACATACAGTGATGAAAAGAGCAGCCCTAATCTTCTGTCAAATGCATGATCTTTGTTTTCATTTCATGGTCAATTCCTTCTTACTGTTTGAGGGTATTCATATGCGAAGGCTAGTTCTGTTTGGCTTTTGGATTGTCACTTTGAAAGTCTCCTATTATAAAAACTAAGTTGAAGGTATATTTCCCATAATAGTTCACGTACATAAACTTGTTAAGTTTTAGATCACTTTGACTCACAGATCTCAATGTTATCTATATTTAGTCTTGGGAAGGTGGTAATTTCTCCTTTTAGATATAGGAGTTCTCTTTGAGTTTGATGGGATGGGGGAGTCTGTCTGTAACTGGTGCAGAACAGGATAGTTCCGGGCTCAAGTCGCAAGCTTTATAGTGAGTTTCTTTAAGACTATGAGAAACCTATGCATGCTTTTCATAGTAAGATATTTGAATATTCAAACAGGACCAAAATTACTATCTTCTATAATATAAACCAGTCTTTTTATCTTCTATTTTGTCCATTATCCCCAGATTCAACTTTGAAGATGTTTTCCAAGGAATCAAAAACAATCCAGAGAAGTGTGTCCTTTTCAAACATGGTAAGCTGCTGGCAAAATATAAACAAGATCATTGGGACTCTTCTGAAAGCTACTCAGAGAAATGGCTCTTAGTATACATCAATGGCTCTTTTCTTCCCCTGCCTACTCAATTGTATTGTGTGTGAATAATTTAGCAGAGTGAATTGAGACTCTGTCAGGCCTCCAGGGAGACAGAGTGCATTCTTCAAACATGGGAGCATTAGATGGTTGCACTTCTCTGCTAGCTCTGTTTTGAGTTGCACTGCTATCCAGGAAAGCACTTGCAGTAGACAAAGAGTGTGGCATGAGCAGAGGAGTCCTTCTGAACAACCTTGAACTGCCACTGGGACCAGAATCACAAAGCTTAAATTTCACCCATGTGCTCACATCCAGCATTGCCTTGCTGCTCCCAAGTGTTTGAAGGCTGTGAGTCAGCCAGCAGAGGAAGATCAACCACACAGAATGGAATCTCTGCTAGGTGAACTTGAGCCATCTTTTCTCAATAAGCAGCGGTCTCAGCAACCTCTGAACAACCTTTTTTTCCCCTGCTTCTAAAACAGAACTTGGAAAGAGACTCTCTACTTGATTTTCTGTGCTTGAGCACTGTGGCCAGACTTGGGTCATAGAGATATACTCCCAACTGTCATGTTCACAGTCCTTTATTGAGGCAAGATACTAAAATATATCAGCCTTCTCTGTACTCTTATCTCTAGGGGGGAACAAAAAACGCATATGGGTTGCACAGATAGAGCATGCTATAGCTTCTAACAGGTCCCCAAGCAAAGTGCAGGATGAAGACCATGTGCTGCCATGGCACACACACACTAACTGGTGAATCTAGATACAGCAATTCCTAATGCCAAAGCAAACTTAGGATATGTTTCTTCTTGGCACTGTAAAAAGGGAGCTCTTGAATATTAAGCCAAAAGTTAGTTTTTCATGAGGAGGCCTTGTATACCTTTTCTTTCTTTAGTCTCTCTAGTCTTAGTGCTGATCTTTTGGAGCAATGCTAGAAGCAGTAGTGTTTTTAGAGTCCAGCAGCTTACTGTTTTTTAAAACAGATCTAAAACACGACCAGTAATGATACTAAGAGAAGCACTGGTCCGATTTTACTAGTTTTTTTTTACCCTTGCTGCTTCCATTGATGGTAATGTACCTGAGCATCTGTCTGTAAGGAATGTTTCTTGTTGAGAAATGCAGGAACAAGTTACTCTTGTTGTTTGAAAGAGCTCAGCTGGTAAGTAGCTGTCATGGAGAACAAACATCAAAGGAAACCTTCATTTTTAGTTTCTATTAGGTGTTTGCATCTAGGACTGATAGTAGCTTTCAAGACGAATAGCTGACCCATTTTCTCCCGAGTGAGGAATTACATACTATGTCCTTGAGAGACCAGCATTTTGAAAAAGAAGCTCCATCAGTTCTGTATGATTTTCTGAACTTCAGTTCTACCTGTACATTTACCAGGGGTTAAATATTCTTGCTGTTCAGTGTCCAACCTATAAAGTTGGGGTTTTTTGTGTTCATGTAACACCTGTATGTAGTGTGTATAGAAGATTAAAATGCTTCTTGTTCTCCAGAAGCACTGGCCAAGAGCTTGAACACTACTTTCTTTTCTTTTTCTTACAGGCTTTGTCATCTTGTCTAATCTTACCAGGAGATACCACTGTAATAAGTTCTTCATGGGACAATCATATGTGTGTATTTACTACTTACTGACTTTATTGAATTACATTGGGTTCCTTGGTTGTTATGGTTTTACATAATGATACCAAAATTCATTGTTAAAATGCAGTTTCTATATTTCTACTTGGTTTTCAGTAGATTTCTGTTAGAAACTGTAGAAGCCAAGTTAGTTTAGTCTATTCGGAAAAAAACCCCAAAGCTAAGTTTCTGGAGACGTAATGCTTTTATAACCTTCTCCTGCTAGATACTTTTATTCAGTTGCATTTGGAAGACAGCAAGACATCTTAATGGGACATGATGATGCAGTCAGTAAGATCTGTTGGCGTGATGGGCGTTTATATTCTGCATCTTGGGATTCCACTGTGAAGGTTTGTACATGAGTTTGTTGTACTTCAATAACTATTTATCCCCAGTGCTTTGTAATACTCAGCCAGCCAGATGCTTTGGAGTGGATGTACCTGTTGTGCTAGAATAATATCTTGGTGTCTAGAATATCTTCTTCGTTTAGCTTTATCTCAGCTGTTTCAAAGATGAAGTGTTACTTTAAATTTCATTCCTTCTAACTTACTCTAAATGTGGGGGCTTTGGAGGCAAACTGTATTTGTTAGAGAAACTGGAATGTTCTGTGACCTTGAGTGGTGATTTTATTTGCAGAGTGGAATAGGCTTCATAAATGTTTCAGTTTTGTAGGTTATGTTCATCAGCTAAGTAGATCAGGAACTTGCTAATCTGAAGAGCATGCCTACAGTTAGATGGAAAGGTAATTTGAAAATTAGAGGCAGGGAAGGATGTATATGGCTTTTTGGTAAGTATACATTCCGTGCAGTCATGTACCTGTACTTGGGTAGGCTTCTGTAAGCTATCTGGAATCAGCATAGTCCTGTTTAGTATGTGGCTCTGCTTAGGGTAAGTGAGTTCAGGTGCCATTTGTTGTCACTGAATTCTGCCACGTAGGCAAGGTCCAGAGTTCACACAAGCAGCCCTCCTTGTAATGTGAGAATTCAGCACTGAAAAAACTCACCCAGGGTTATACTAATGCTTCCTTGAGCAAACTTAAATATCTGTGTTGTAGGTGTGGCATTGTGCTCCTGGAGAGACCTTGAGCAGTAAAAAACACCACTTTGAACTGCTGGCAGAGTTAGAACACGAAGTTAGTGTAAGTATGTGGATAGATACGGTATCTCAGAATATGACAATTAATTGCTCATTAAAATCCAATTAAGATCTAGTACTAAAGCACAAGGACTGGGTTAGGGGGCTGAGGGAATGTGGTGGTGGTGGAAGTGTGTGTGTGTGTGTGTGTGTGTGTGTAAGGGAGGGGTTTTGTTTGGTTTTTGTAGGTGTTCTGTCTGATGTGTCCTGCACCAGTCCCCCCTGCTTCCCTGGTTAAGGTCTATTCCAGGGGACTTTTTAATTTGTCTTGCTTAGATAGTAAACACAAAGGTCCAGGGGAGGAAAGGGAGGACTGGGGACTTTCTGTTTGCTTGTTTGTTTCCAGAAACAGACTCATATTTTTCAAGTATTTGCATTGTTACAGCTGCTTCTTAATGTAGCTTTGCCAAAGGCAAGCAAATGAAAAAGAATTCCTCAGAGTTCTTTACCATGCTCTAAATATATACAGTGGATTTCACTGTAACTATATTAAACACATTGTGTGCAGTGAATCATAAATGTGTAACTGCTGACTTTTTATTTATGGTCTCTAATGTCATTCCAGTGGTATATTTAGAAATACTGTCTTCTGAACTTTCTTAATATTTAGTTTTTTAACAGGCACAACATAGGCAAATACTAAACCAGTTCGGATAACATTTAAGAACTGTACCCAAGAGAACTGGAAACAACTGACAGCTCAGATATGTTTTAAAAGTAAAGAAGAATTTTACCCTCACGGGCAAATTCTTGTATTTGGATGGGGAGAGGGCATGGGAACTAAAAGCCATCCAAAATTGCAGTTTCCATTTCTGATTCTGCAAAGAAAAAGCATTTTAAAATAACATCAAAGGGACCCATCTTCTACTTTTTATGGGCAGGATTTTCAGTAATTACGGATGTTCCAGAATTAAATGTAAAAGCTTTTTGTAAATAAAATATCATCTTACAGATAATGGGCTTGCTCTGTGTGTGTGTGTTTAAAACCGGTCTCAAGATGGCTCACGTGAAAGAATAGGAAAATCATGGGATGTTTCACTTCCTAGGTAAATACAATCAACCTTAATGCTGCAAATACTATGCTAGTGTCTGGAACCAAAGAAGGCACCATTAGTGTTTGGGATGTTACTACAGCGACAGTGTTGCACCAGTTGCCGTGTCATTCTGGAACCGTGTTTGATGCTGCTTTTAGTCCTGGTATGTTGGATTTCAGTTTTTAATATGCCCCATTGGGAATTTCAAAGGGAATTTTGTTCCCGATGTCAGGTAATATACCCTTGTTGTTGGAATTGCTACTTTAAGGGGGATGGTGAGATGTTTTGGATTGCTACTTATCTCTGTTACAAAGAATTTATTAATTATAAACAAGGCCATGCTAGATTGTAAACCAGTGGTCTCAACTCCTAAACCAACATTGTTTATCACTGCTTGTTTAGAGACTTCATTTTCAATAAATTATCTATAAATACATAGGTCAGGCAATGTCTCATCCAACATGCACTATCGCAGACTGTTTTGGTAACTAGGACTGAATGTCTAAACAAGCTTTTTCTTGTTGTTGTTTTGTTTGCTTTTGTACAGACAGCAGACATCTACTCAGCACAGGAGAGGACTGCTGTTTTAAAGTAATAGATGTACAAACTGGAATGCTTATATCTTCTGTAACCACTGATGAGCCACAGAGGTAATTCTGAGAACATGCAGATTGTGAAGCTGCATGGCCAGCTCTGGAGATGTTTGATGGTGATAGCAGAATGGAAAGGGCAGTAATACTGGCAACTTTGTTGTATTGAATTGCTTTTTAAAGTGCAAAGGCTGACATTCTAGCATGTTGTGTGCATTATGATCAAGCTTCCAAGCTAGGACCAAACCAATCAAGTATCTACGTAAATAACTCATGTTTTTTCTTAACAACAACTTTAACATCCATAGATGATGACAGCTGTAGCTAACCAGCTTTTTCAAATTCCTAACAAGGAGACAGTTCTCCTGCTTGAATCATCTGTTAATAATCTTTATTTTATTTGGGGTTTTTTTTAATATTTTTTTTTGCCATGCTTCCTTTTTGTTTCAATAATCTAAGAAAAAATTGGGTATAATGAGAAGAGTGATCCCTTTTTTTCACAAACCAGAAACCATGAAGTTCTTTATGGTTTATCAGGTAAGCAGATGGAATCCATAACTCAGTTACTGAAGTAAAAATACAGCAGCCATACATGGGGTACACTTGTTGGTTTCCTTTGTGTGTCCATACATAAATATATATGTATTTTCTCTGGTTATTTCCCTGAAAGTCCTCTTTGCACTTCAAGTGAATGTTTCAGGAGCATGAAATGACACAAGTGAAAGTGGTGGTTCGTGAGAGCCCTTGGGTACCATGAACATGTACAGCTGACTGGGTCCCCTTCTGATACAGGAATAAGTTTCATCCTTCTACCAGGGAAAGGTCTGGTTTGGTCTAGGGTACTCAGAGAAGCAAGTTTGTGTCATGACCCTTTCCGGAAAGATTGTGTTAGTTTCCTTCAGTTTGGTACGTCATTTTCAATTCTTTTTGGCTTAGTCAGTTTGGAAATGTTTGGCTCACATTATACACAAGCTTGAAGTGAATTGATTCCCAACTTGCTTGCAGGTGCTTCAGATGGGATGGAAATACCATCTTATCAGGAAGTCAGTCTGGTGAACTACTTATTTGGGACCTTCTTGGAGGAAAAGTTACTGAAAGACTCAAAGGACATACAGGTATGCCTGAATTATTCCTATTCTCAAATTGCATGGAAGATTCCTATCTTTCAGCTCTGTTAGTATTGAAAAGTTTGAGTCATCCGCACAGCCAGTGAGCTGTTCTTGATGCTAGTGTTATCTGGAACACCAGAACTAAAAGTAGGTCCCCATAAACCTCCTAGAAACCTGTTAACAATGGAGGAACATGGCTATTTACAAGACTGACCAAAGGTAAATGATTTGGGATTTTTCCGATTCATACAACATCACAAAAATTACTAGTTTTCTGTCTAATAGCCCTTGGTGTAGACTGCACTGTATGCTTTGTCAAAGTCCATCAGCCTGTGAGTCTAAAGCTGTTTTGGGTGGGAAGTTACAGGCTTCTTAAATGTATGTGTATAGTCTTCAGTACATTAATAACCAGGATGTGCAAATGAGAGAAACTATGTGAGTTTTATTCAGTTTGATTTTTTTTAAGGCTGCCTTGATGAATAGTTACTTCAAATTTCCCTATTATAAGCTTGTACTCTAGAACTTGACCTGTATAGTGATCATACTGTAGCTAGGGGAATTATTAGATTAGATTAGATGTGGGTTTCTAGGCATGTTCTAGAAAATGCAAAAACACTTCTAATATGAGAAAGCCAAATGTTAAGAGTGAAAAAAATCTCACTTTCTAGGAAAACCTCTTCCCCTTGTCCTCATCAATCTTTTTGCCAAAGTGCCATCTTCATTCTGTACTGCAACTGACATTGTCTCTCTAGTACCCAAAGCCAGCTGAGGCAATGCAGCATGCGATCATTACTGTGAACAGGAGCAGCAACCTAGAAGCTAATTAACATTCTTCATAGCATTATGTAGTGTCAGTGTAAGACAAACTAATGATCAGATGACCCTAAAGTCTTTCAAAAAGATCCATTCCATCATCTTGAGTATCAATCACCTCTTTGCATTTGGATTTACTTGTTTGGTTGGTTTTTATTCCCCAGGTGCCGTAATGTCCATGTGGATGAATGAACAGTGCAACAGCGTTATTACAGGAGGGGAAGACAAACAAATCATATTCTGGAAACTGCAATACTAAGTGCCTTTCCCTCCAGATATTTAAATGAACTCTTATTTTAAACCAAACCTTTTAAAGGAACTTAACTGTGTGCAATGATGGCTGCTGAAGTTCAACCAGATAGGAAGTTGTGTTCAAGTACAACTTTCTGTTACGGTGACTTCACTGAGAGCTCTTAACTTCTGTAGTGTATGCATTTGTTTTTCATGGACTTACCATACTGAAAATGCTTGTCTAAAATGATATCCAAGATGAAATTAAAGACCTATTTTTCTGTAATTAAAGAGCTCGTCATTTGCAGTCATTGTTTGATTTACATAGAATACATCATAGCTGGCTGTTTGAACTGGTTTCAAAGAAACAGCATTTGCATTAAGAAGTCTTTAAGGATACTTGCAGCTTAGTGCCATGTCTCATGACACAGCATATGTACCTCCTGTGTAGTCAAACTTTCTTCCTAGTGAAGATGTGCATGATGATAAATACTGCTTTGAACATACTACTTTGAGCAGCTGTTGCTTTGAGCAGTGGAGGGTCTAATCTCCTGTCTAGTCTTCAAATGTGTCTGTTTGCAAAGGCATAGGTAAGAGTAAGGATATATTTCACACTGCTTTTTCCTCTTGTATTAGCCTGAAAGGAAGCCAAGCGTAAAACTGATCCCCTAACAGATAACAATTACACATACATGTAACATGTAAATCTTCCCTAAAAACGGGCACAAAGCTAGTCTTAAGCTGAATTACTACTGCCTTTCATCACTTCTATTACTATCCTTCTCTTAATAATCTTCAGCATCTTCATGTTTTATTTGGTATTCTCAGCTTCTTTCAACTCAACTCAAATAATGTTTGAGATGGAATTTAAAGACAGTGTTTAAATAGAGCTGTAGCTCATGGGTTTATCCACTCTGTTTTAACTTAGTGCCAAAGCAGTGTTGGATTGGGCTTACCTTCTCTGCAATAGTTCAGGACATGACTTCCTGCAAGGAGCTGTTCTGAAGTTAAAGACTTGAAATACTCTTTAAAGGGCTCATTACAGCACCAAACATGTGCAGCTGACATTGCCCCAAGATCAGTATTTATTTCTCTGGTAGTATTCTCTGCTGGTGGTATTATGATGTGCCCAAGACAAGCATTCTTTTAAGCTACATTCAGTCAGTCCTTTGTCTGTAGATATCCTGCCTTGGGTCTAACACCTAACATCTGTGTTTCTTTAGCATTGTAGAACAATTGTTTCCCAGTTAGGGGATGTTTTTTTCATTCCTTCAATCTTTAATTATGCTGGAGTTTATTTTTAATAACAGAATGCCACAATGTTAAAGCAGACTGGTATTTCAGCTGCGTTACTCCCTCAGCTTAGCAAATAACTGAATTTTTATGTAATTGATGAGTGTGGTGAAGGCACATGTGGCAAAAGATTCACCCATATCATGCATGCCTGCTGTTACCAGTCTTAAACATGCAGCAGAATGTTTGGTGTCTGCCCTGTTTCTTTACCTTTCACTGTATTTATTTCCCAAGTATGGCTGTGTGTAGGCAAAGAAGAGAAAATCATGTTCTACACTTGCCTGCAAACGTCTTGGGTGATTTTGGGCACAGCTGTGCTCCTTTGTCATGAGGGTGCCTCCTATTGACTCAAATCAGAGGAAAATGAGCCTGACTTGAACTACCTCAGACAGAAAAATACCCTTAACTTTCTTTTGGTTAAATATGGATAGCAGACCCTGCTTAGCTCTGAAGTGCATCTGTGGTTTGCTTTTTACTGTAAAGCATACTCATACAACAGAGCCCTCAAACAGCTGCTTCATTGCCTAAAGTAACCTTAGCTTTGTAAGGTGGGGGGAAATACCAAGTTAACCTCATTACTGGTCACATTATCAGTATGCATTAGTACTACACAGGTTTGGGCTCCAGGGATTTCATAGCAAAGCAAACTAGCTACAGGCCACAGGCCCTGTGCCCATGAGGCTGAACCACACCAACACTACATGAAGTCACCAATTACTGCCAGTAAGCACTTGCCACAGTGGTTCCAGAGACATATGATTTAGTAACCAAACCACCCAATTAAAATGGCTCCCAGGATGAATCCAATCACCACTGCAGCCTGAGGTAGTGTAATGGGTTTCTCTCTCTTACAGTACTGCCACAAAGAGCATGCTGCAGCTCAGATGTGCAACTGAAGTTCCCAGCCTTACCCCCAGTGCTACTTTTCCTGCAAACTGGAAAAGGTAGAGCTAGCTACATATGCTAGTAAGGGGCATGTGAGACTATTTATCACTAATTGCCAAGCTATGAATTGTTTGCTTTGCATTTTGGTGCAAGTTAATGATTAAGATGAACACCAGTCCCAAGCCAATTCCAGATCCAGGTTAGTTTTAGAAGAACAGATTAACTGATCCCCCACACCCACCTTTTACAATAAGTAATACCTATACTAAGCTGAAGTTACTTGCTTTGACTTTGGGCTACTACCCTGAGGAAGACTGAAATTCAGTAACCCTACGAAAGAGAGAAAATTAGAAGAAATCACTCGATAGAACTGGTCTTGAAGTTGAGACCACTTCAGAGTCCCAGCTGAACATGCCTTGAGTTAGTGCAGCAGGTTGACCCCAACCAGCAACTGAGCCCTCCCTGAGTTTCTCACTCACCCCACAGCAGGATTGGTAACAGAATCAGAAGGGCCAAAGCTGGGAGATGTTGCAACCTGCAACAAAGATAGTTTACTGAGTGAAGGGGGAGGGGGAAAGAAAATGTGATGCACAGACAATCACTCACCACCTCCCACCAGCAGACTGATGCCAGCCAGTCTCCAGGCAACGACTACTTTGGAAAGACTCCCCGCATGTTATTGCTGAGCACGATGATTCCATGATGTCACAGTGTGGAACTTTGCCTTGGTCAGTTTGGGTCAACAGTCCCAGCTGTGTTCCCCCTCAGGCTCTTGGCCACCCCATCCTACTCACTGGGGCAGAGGAGAGAGCGAGCAGCAGAGAAGGCCTTGACACCATTCAAGCACTGCTCAGCAATAGGAGAAACATGGGTGCGTTATCAACACTTAGTCACAGCACCATACCAGCTGCTATAACAAAAGTCGACTCCATCCCAACCAGACCCAGTATACCCAGCAAGCTGCAAACAGTTTAAAATGAAATATGCAGCCATACGATTTGTACACGTTGTATTCCATGTATTAAGCTGAAAGTATGAAGGATGGTAAGCACCTTGTCTAAACTATCCTAGATCTACCCTTTAAAACATTTCAACATTGTAGGCAGTAAGATCATTTAGAAAGCAATTTTAAACTACATCCTATCTTGTCTTTGTTGTTGGTTGAAACTGATCTCAACAAAAAAGCCTGTCTTAGCTCATCTGAAGCACACACACAGAGTACCTAAAGTTTCAGTCATTTATTTGGTTATTTCTGAATCCTTAAGAACATGGTTAAGGCGAGAGATAAGCACATTAGTTACAATTTGTATTACAAGTAATAAAGAGAGTATCTGTACACTACTTTTATGTAATACACTTACTGAATGATGCCTTTAGCTATATTCAGCTTAGCTGGCATTCTTGTGTAAACAGTATTTACTAGAACAGAAAGATTAACTAGTACTAGCCATACTTCTAAAATGCTATTTCAAATCTACTCTTGCAAACAGAAAGCAGTAAAAATACTCATTTGTCTTAGACATACAAAGCACAGCAGTGTCCTAGATAACAAGTAACTTTGCAAGTGACATCTGGTTCCTTTAGTCATAATGGCTTATAATAGTAGTAAACTAAATAAGAGACCTACGAAAAGAAGTCGTAACAATTGGAATTTCACATTTGTCAAGCATATAAGGCTACAAGTTTTACAGTTTGTGAATAAAAAAAGATATGTTGAACTGTAACATTCCCAGCCATTATAGATGCAAGTGCTTGATGCAGCATATCTTCTCTTAGCCTCCAGAAAGGCTCATGTGCAGAAGGAAGAAATCACTGAGTATAATAGCCCAAGTTTAGTGGAATCATCATTATGCATATGTACACACAAACATACATGATGTGCAGTTTAGACTTCAGGAACAGAGTGATCCATCAGGCTTTTCATAATGCTAGTTGCCATCCTAAAGAAAAGGGAAAGGCATTCAGTTTTAAGAGACAACTGTGGAAGACCACTAAAGCTTCTGATCACTATCTTAAATTGTATTAAAGGCTGGGAATGATGAAGTTGGCCTTTTACTCCACTATTTCTGACAAGTACGTTGCTAACAAAAGCTGCAACAAGCTGCACTCACAGAAGAGAAGGTCACAGAGGAGAAGCCCAAGAAACAAAGTGTTTTCATTACTAACAAGGCACACACCAGCATCTTTCAGGATGTGTGCAAGGCAGGGTAGTTATCACAAACATGAGGGAAAGAAGGCAGAAGCAAAGGTGGCTGTTAGATCAAACCCCATTTTTTAGGAAGAGCATACCAAGAGGGCAGGGGGAAATTGAGACAAAAAAACCCACAACCCTCAATTATGCATGAAGCATTATTAATTTCTAGCAACTTCAGAAACATTTCTGCAGGAGAGATTTAGCTGTAGAAAGCCACTGCTGCCAATGGATTAGAAAAAAAATTATCATATCCTCCCAAGAATAATGCTTACTTCCCCCGAATTTGTTGCACTATTTTAGTCTCATGGTAACCAACACTTGTGTTATCCATGTCCTGCAAAGTTCTTGGAAATTCAAGTTTAATCAAGTTACCTTTAGAAAAGGGTTTTCAAGAGAAGGAAAGGCAAAGGAGCACCACTAACATAAGAATAGTTTGAAAACAGAACCAAAACACCAGTTTGACTAAAACATCAGATTAAGCAGATTTGCAGGACTCCCCACACCCCTCTCCAGCCTTCATGGTAAGTTTGTAGTTAGGTCTTATCACAAGTACATTTTATTTAACCTACAAAAAACAGTCACTATCAACTTGATTACACCACCACCACGGCTGTGTTGTTTATTACCTACCTCTTTATTATATACTCATAAATACTGGAAGGCATGACAGTAATGGTCACTACATTTCCAGCTGTTGCCAAGATGTCTGCAATCTGGGGGTCCTGTTATTAAACAAGAAGTCATATGAGCAACATTACTCAAGCTCACCAACAAAGCAGTTCAAATGCTTTTTCTACACAGATTTTATTCAGCTTAAGAGACCTACGATTCCTTGGTTGGAGTATTTAACCTTCAGGGCAAGTCACTGAACTTGCAATACTACTTCTGGGTGTTTGGTTTTCAGTATCTTGCATGAACTGACTGGAGAAGGGATTTAGACATTATACATAGAATTCCTACTAGAGTTTGGCACCGGCTGGCAGGAAGAAGCGTAGTGTTTTTTGCCAGCAAAGTTAGACTAAAGATAAAAACTGAGTGTTGGACAGAAAGAGGCAGAGGAACGGAATGACTTGCTCTGCCTACAGCTACAAAACTGCAGAGAAACCACAAAACATACGTGTCTCTCCAACCAAGTGAAGTTACCTCTCATGACTTACTTTCTTATTTTATGACCACTGAATAACTTATTACAATCTTCTCCAAGCACAATTACTGTATGCACACAAAAGGCTCACAGCTATCCACACCCACAGCATACTATTTATTTTACCTTCAATCCAATTACATTCTGGCCATTAATTTCACAGATGTTGTGCTCTGTAAGCAGTCCGTTTCTCGCAGCAGAACTGTCCTTCACTATTGAGGTTATTTTTCCATTCTTGAATATGAATCCAACATGCCCTGTGCTGTCCTTATGCATAGTAATAATCCGTTCAAAAGGCCTACAAGACATTGAAAATGCAAAACCGTGTGTTCAGTCTCCTAAACAACAGAAAGAACCACACACACTATTCCAGCATCTTAGACTTACTAAAAGATCTACGAGACTCATACATCACCTTACACTGAAAAGTAGTTGGGTTTAACTTCATTTTGTTAATTCCGTTGTATTAATATATACTTGTTTGTAAGCCTTACATGTTTTCCTTGTTTTACAAGGGAAATCCACTATCTGGATTAATAATAATAATAAAAAAATCCCATACGACATCCATCCACCCACAACAACCAAACTCAAATGTCCATTAAAAGTTAAGTTTTCTCTAGAAACACTACAAGGTAGATAAAATAGCCCAGGCAGTTTTAACTGCTTAAGTATGCCACAGGATTCTGGAGTGCGAGGCTTCCCCAACAACATTTCTACTGCTCTACAGACAATAAACTTTTAAATTGTGTCTTAAAAAGCTAGTAAATCACTACTTCATACAGTTTAAATTCTGTATTGATTCATCAAGCATACTTTTTAATGAAACCAGCATTAATTCATATATAAGCAAGAATTCAGAAGACTATCACAGTAAAAAATACAGATGTATTCACTGATACAGCAAATATTTTGGCACCATCTTTTATTGCTGTTTCAATTAGTATAAGAAAAAGTCAAAAAAGCAGGGAACTCCTGAATTCAGAATTTAAATCCAATTTGTGCTATCGCTCCTTAGTTTACCTTGAAATATGTTATGCCCCATCCTGCACAGTCATGCAAGTGTGCACGGGAAGTTTACAAGCTGACAACTACTTGGACAGTTCCCACAAAAGGGAACATTTCTGAGGATCTGTACTATTGAAGTACATGGACAAACAGATTTTGTTATGCCAGCAGTCCTGCTCAAGCAAGGGGAGACCCAAACCCCACAGAGTTACTCTGAGGACAGCTGACAATAATCCACGCCTGCAGCTGGCTTTACCTGTCCCGAACGACCATTGAAATCCTTTCTCCAGCAGCCTGTTTCAGAACTTTATGTGCTTTATCAGAACTCCATCCGGCACAGTTTTCACTATTGATCTGCAGAACTTGGTCCCCAAACCGCAGACCAGCGAGGGATGCTGGAGAGTTTGCCTGAACTAGCTGGACAAATACACCCTATAAAAGGAGAAAATAAATGAATAAATAAATGAAGCACAGAAGTTCTTCCTTAAAGCTGAAGACCAGTGGCAGCACACACAGCCCTTTAAGGTTTTCCATTCTCTGTGTAATACCAACCAACCAGACAGAAGCACTCAGTAATTACCTCTCTTTAAAAGGTGCTTTTGAAATTTCAGTCTGTTTCTAAGTGGTTTTAAGAGACTGACAGATAATTAATGCTAGAATGAAGTTCAGAAATGGGCAAATCTGTTCTGTCTAGACATTAAAGACACAAGTATAACATTAAAGCCTTACTTGAAGGGGTAAATACTATTTTGTTTTAAGAAGAAATCTGAATTTAAGAAGAATCTGTTTTAAGAAGAAATCTGGACCAAGACAGACAATTTGGTCAATTTGAGTATCTCCTTATGCATTTAACTACTAATTCTTTTACAGACTTCAGAGTCTATATATAGCTGGAGAAACAGACCAGCAATGTTAGGAACTCTATGACAGATTTTCCTTCTTTCACAACCACGTTAGTTTTCAACTTTTTATCAATTATGATTCCTTAGCACCTCACGTAAGAAAACAAGACACTAAAGTTATTTCTAGTCAAAGTACGCCTAAAAACCAAGTGAAGTACAGCAAGGAAAACTGCAGACAGTACTGGGGAAAGAGAACGAGGGGGAAGAACAGAGTTATGTCTTCCATGCTGAAAATCAAACAGTGCTGAAATGGAGAAGCTCCAGAGAAGGTTTAAGGATCATCTTGCTGCTATGTTCACGTCAATGGAACAATCCTACTCTGGAATTACTCCTTAGAGCAAAATGCTGCAAGAATTGATAAAAGAGGAACTACTTCCAGGCCATGGGCAGTTCTCTGCATGCTGCTGAACTTTAAGCACTGCACAGTGTTTCCACAAAGCTAGAGACAAGAAGCCTTGAACTGCTAACAAGTATCACAGCTGCTCTGAAGGACAATATCATGCTCTGAAGTGGAAAAAAAAAAAATTACAAGTAGAAGACAATTTTGTGACCATACACTAACTTCACTACTAATTTAATCCTGCAGTAAGATCTTTATAAGCAAAAAGCAAGCTTCTGTACTTACATTGTCAACTGACTTCAGGCGAAGTCCAATTTTGCCATCTTGATCTTTACATAAAATGACTTCACGGATGCCTTGCTTAATTTCTGCTCTGCGAATTCCAATATCATTTCCAGTCACTGGAGCTACCATGTAATTAGTAGAAGGTCGTGTTACCAGTTGCTGATTAAAACAAAATAGCCAGACAACTTAGTTTCAACTTTTTAAATAGTTATACATCAAATTATATGAAGTGATATTAAGAAAAAGCAAAAATAAAACCAACACATGAAGTTAGTCACACCACCAGCTCTTTGCCTCTCTCCCCCCAACACTGGAAATACTTAGTTTAAGACCAGATTAAAATAGGCACTATTACTTAGAACGATTCATTTATCAGTCATGTATGCTGCTTAAGACAAATAGTCTGGTCTCCAGAACACTAAATATACATATATAGTCTTTATACTTTTGCTTTCTAAAACACGCTTGACTGGTACCTACACCCTGCGGCTGAGCAGCTGCTGCTGCTCCTGGTAAGTTTCTCTGCACCTCTTCCTCATTGAGGCTCAGGCCCATATACTGAGAAAGTTCTGGATACAATCTAGGGTACAAGCCTATAGGATCAAAACAGAACAAAACAAACGTCAGTACAATTGTTGGTTTAACAGAACGAGCAGTTACTACTTTCACAGGTACAATTACAATAGCACAAGACTTGAAATAACATACTTAATTTGAAAATGAAGATGGCAGACCCACTTGAATTAGGACTGTTATTCTAACCCAGTTGAGAAAAGTAACACGGCTTAAAATAGCCAGCAGGAAATTTCTCTACACCAGAGAGGAGTGGGGTGCAGGGAACAGGAGGAAAGGATGTTAAACCAACAGACTTGTCAGACCTTGAGTGGAACCACTCTGGAAATAAGCTTGATATTGCTCTTAACATTCCACAGGCAATTAACTAGTGCCATTTAGCAGGAGGCAGTTAGGAGAAATCTTAAGAGCCTACCTTCTGTTCTCACAGAATCGCTGGGGACAGAAAAGGGTGCTTGGGAAGCTAGGGTGTACAAGGGACAGCCCCAGAAGCAAGCAGGCTCCCCAGTTCACAAAGCTTCGGTTTCTAGTGTTCATTTAGGGGTACGTGTATAAAACCAGCTATTTTAAGAATCCACATTTGACCAGAAATGGAAAGTAACTTTTCTGGGAAGGAACAAATGTCATTGCAAGGTGAATTCCAGTACAAATGAGACTTTTTTCACTCCTTCATATTTTCAGTGATCATGTTTGCATGCTGCTTCATGAGAGCTGGCTGATCTTATTTCCAGATTGATCTATCAGCTTGTAGTTTAAACAATATTAATAAGATTTTAATGACTATTTCTTCTATTTTTGCTTACATTTTCAAGCCCCTAGAATTATACACAACTAAAGCTGCACAAGACCTCTACAGCTACTTGATCTCTTTTGTTCCTCAAAGACCACAACACAGGATGCATCTTTGCTTGCTGTATTACATTCTCATTCAGAACAGTGACCTCCGAATAGAACAGATCCAAAAGCTCTTGATGTTGTATATTCTCCTGCCTCTTCCAGAACAGAGGGATTCCTAGCAGGTTTGGCACATCCTGTAGATGGAGTAGGCCTCCCTTTTTTGGGATATATTGAGCAATTAATCACTCTTCAGCCACATGCAGCTCCTGAGCAATCCATGCAAAGCTGATGTCAAAATTATAGCATTTGGGCAGCATGCACAGAAACTGCAGGAGAATTAAAATTCTGGACAGGAAGAACACTGCCAAGAAGGAAACTGAAGCTGAACCACCTTAGTTCCTCACCCTGTCTAATAATATAGCTACATTCTAAACCTCCAGAAGGTTGCTGAAGTGAACTCAGACTTGGTGAGGTCAGGCCAGCTAATTACCTATTCCCGAAAGGATCTACGACAGGCAGCTCTCTGGCAAGCTACACAAACTCCTGCCTTAAAGTCACCAGCATCCAGAGGGCAATGGGAAACAAAGTTACAAGCTTTAATATCCAATTCACCCCTATTCCTGACAGTTGCTATAGCCCTGCTGCTGGTCATGCTAGTTAGAGGCTTTAGGCTTTTTAGACCAAGTGTAACTTACTAACGCAGAGCTCTGACCTCAGACATACCTGTCCACCTTTGTGAAAGTACATGGGAGAAAAGGAGGAGAAAGGGGTACAAGTCATTCACCTTTAGGTCTGATCACTTTCCCACCAGACATTCGATCCAAAAAATCTGCTGGAAGCTTAATTTTAACAGCATGACAAGTTCCAGCTTCCTTAGCCCTTCACTGCTGAAGGAGATTTGTGTTTGTCCGGTCCTAATTAAGACTGTATGAAGAGGAAAGGCAGATGCATGCTGCCTTCCAAAGCTTACAGATATACATGTGATAAGTAACAAAAACTAAGTGTTTGAGGCAAGAGTTAAAACCAGCTCAAACGGTACCAACAGCAAATCTTGTTATACCAGGTTCACTTGGAAAAGGTTTCAAAAAGTTGAGAAAAGAGCTAATGTTGGTCAAAACTTCCTTTTATAAGCAAACACTGTTCTTGACTCCTGCAGCACCTTTCCAGGGTGGATATTGGCATTTCCAAAAGGCATGGTCTCACCCTTTGTAAACAGGACTATGTATTTGTAGGTATTTCTGACTGTTCCGTTAACTTTAGGGTTTCATAACAACTATCCACAACATTAGGATACTATAGAGAACATGAGCTTACCTGCATCATGAGGAATAGGAGCAGAAGCTTCAGACAAGATTGCTGGATTAGCTGGATTTGAAGAAAAGGCAGTCTGAGCCTAAAAGCAAGGAAACTCACATTATCTCACACAGGAAAAAAACCAATCTACGGTATTTTTATTAGGTAGGCAGGAGACTAATTATTTCCTTTTTTCTCATACATGCTAGTTACTATTCATCTTGAAGTCCTGAAGTAAATCTTTCTTTGAAATAAATAACTTCAATACAATACGCTGTAGTAGCATAAAACCACTTTGGTAAAGCTGAGATATCTTCCTCAGAGGCAAGGCTACTAGACAATACAGAAAAGCTTTACTGTCAATCTGTTCCATTCTTGTTATCAAGCAAGTTAAAGAGCCTTAAAAGACACATTAAGCTTGGCTGACAAAGTTTAAGGTATGACCTTTGGCAGCGTTTTGCAATTATTTTTTTTAGCTGGACAGCAGTAGCTTTACCTTTTTACCATTTACAAACATCGTTCATGCCTTCTGCCATAGTCCCTTACAGGTTGCAAGTTCCACACAATCCAATGCTACTACTTTAATAACTTCTCAAAGAAATGGACCTTCTAAGATGATTTTCTTCTACAGAAGTTGCCACTACAGTAAATACACTAAGCTTGATTTCTATATTGCTTACTGACTCATAAATAGAAGAGACCATACAACGCAAGCCAGTTTCCTTCTTTCTCAATACCTCAGCTACTACTTTTTTGGCCTTGTGTAATCATGACCAGTGAAAAACACTGCCCATTAAGTGTGATGGAAATAGCTACCCCAATAGCTTTCCTGAGGTTGAATGTCAAAAATGGGAGGGAAATTACTAAATACACAGTGAAACATTATGCTGAACAGGACGCATAAATCATCTAACAACATGACAATCAAATTACTTAATGTTTTTGAGGAAATCATGCTTAAAAATAGAAGACTTCATAGTCCTTCACTCTCCAGGAAGTTGTTTTTAGAAAAAAGTTTCAGAGCAAGAATGACTCATTATTTAGGAATATCAAATGTATTTAGAAGAACAGCCTCCAACTGAAATGCTGGACAAAAAGAACAAGCTAGAATATTTAACGTATCAAGTCTGTCTGTTTCAACCAGCAGTCATTTTAATCTCACTCACTTTTTGTGGATATAGACTGTGTCTTTCAGTACTCTGCCCCCTTTTCTCCTAGAGTGCTCTGAAATGTATTAGAAAAAGGCATTTTTGTAATGCACTTTTGGGGAGAGGCAAATAATTTAGCTTTTGCTACCTGCCGTGGCCAACAGGTCAAGGGAGCTGATTCTCCTCCTCTGTTCTCATGAGACCCCACCTCCAGTATTGTTCAGGTCTGGGGCACCCAACACAAGAGGGAGTGAGTCCAGAGGAGGGCACAAAGACTATCAGAGGGCTGAAGCACCTCTCCTGTGAGCACAGGCTGAGAGAGTCGGGATTGTTCAGCCTGGAAAAGACTCTGGGGAGAGCTGCTTAGAGCAGTTTCCAATACCTAGAAAGGGCTTATAAGATGGGGACAAACTTTTTAGAAGGGTCTATTGTGATAGGACAAGGGGTAATACAGGCTTTAAACTACAAGAGAGTAGATTCAAATGGGATACATGGAAGGAAATTTTTGGGTGGTGAAACACTGGAACAGGGTTGTCTGGAGAGGTGTCTCTGGAAACATTCAAGACCAGGCTGGATGTGTTCTGGGCAGCCCGATCTAGTTGCTGATGTCCCTGCTGGTTGCAGGAAGGTTGGACTAGATGACCTTTAAAGGTTCCTTCCAGCCCAAATTATTGTATAACAACAGGAAAAGTATCCGTGAAAATGTAATGGCTTAATTATTACATTTACCACAACTTTAAACTGCAATCTATAAACTCTAGCAGTTGGTCATTAAAAGGCTGAAGGAGCACATTCATGGCTCCAGGGTACTTTCCCCCCCCCCCTCCACTTAAGCATTACCTGACTGTAGATAAAGGACTTCGGTAAGATAAGAATGGGGTGGGCAGATTCAACAAGGAGAAACCCCAACACAGCACCCACAACTTCAAAAGCCCCACCTCACACAGACACAGGTGAGAGTGAGGCAATCCACTCTGGGACAGCACAGGAGAGTTAGTAAGCTTTTCTGTGCAGCTTGCTTCCCAGTGAGAATGACAAGGACAGAAGTAGCAGCCATCTTAAAATGCAGTAGAACTCCCTACTGTTGTTTAAACTGGGAGGGAATCCAGTTTAAGTTTAGGAAAGAAAAATGGAAGTTAGGTACAATGCTGAAGAAAGCAAGGAAACTCCACAAAATACATTCACGTAGAATTTCTTATGAAGCTTTTATTCATTAAGACGTTTTTCATTATTCTGTTTCACAGATATTTCCATCCTCATCCTAATAAAGCCACCAATATCCTTATTCTTAAAGTCTTCTATACATACACAATAATCTTGGAAGTATAGTGAGAACTGGTCACTACCATGCAATAGGCAGAGGACAAGTCTGATTCCAGATAATGTCAAGAGAGCCACTGCTCTTTTTTTGTGCTAAACTGACCATGAAGACTTTCTACCACAGGTTTGGGCACCAAGAGTGAGACACAGAAGATTTATTAATTCTGTCAACACCTATTCATCACATCAGAGCTGAAGTACAAAATGAGACTGTCTATGTCCATTTACTTAAGTATTTATACTTTAAAAAAAAAGCAAAACACCCAAACATATCAACACATTAAAAGCAAATGACTATAAATGAATATACAAAACAAAATAAATATGCCAAACAGTAGTGAAATAAGCATTAATCATATTATATCAAGCTACAAAGTAAACAGTTTATCTTTTCCCTTTTAGAGTGTGATGGTAAAACAAACTCTCACCTACAATAAGTCTCCCCTTCCCTGGATTAAATATCAGTTATATTACTGTCATCAAAACTCATCTTAGTAAAGCCCATCATACCTGAATAACTTTGTCCACCTTCAGATCTTCCAGGGAAGGATAGAGAGACATTTTGATGCAGTCTCACTGGGTAGTGGGAAGTTGAAACAAAACAGGGGGAAGCAAACAAACAACAGGGTTAGTCCTCAGAGATATTTACCAAGCATCACAACTTGAAAAAGAAAGCAGACATAGCGCTGAACAAGTGATCTGTGACCTGCAAGTCTTAGCACTACAGATAAATTCCATTAAGACTACCCATTTAATCTATTACCAATAACAGTCTGCTTAGCAAGCTTTATTTACTATACTTAGTGTTGTCATAAGTCTCATTCATGAGAAAGCTTATACAGAGAAAACCATTTCACATGATGTGTTGCAAAGACAGACTTTAGGAAGCCATGATGCAGTGACAATGAGGGTTAAGAGGAAAAATCTGATCACCCTCCTCCTACTTCTCCCAACTGGGACACTATTTTTATACAACTGCAGAAGCTTTCACTGTTATCCAAAGTACCTAAACGGTTTCATCAGTTCTAAATCTCCAGCACACTGGTTTCAGCTGGGATAAATTTCCTTACTAGTAGCTGGTACAGTGCTGTGTTTTGAATTCAGTATGAGAATAATGCTGATCTCACACTGATGTTTTTAATTGTTCCTAAGTAGTGTTTACATTAAGTAAAGGAGTTTCAGCATCTCATGCCCTGCCAGCGAGAAGGCTGGATGGGCATGAGAAGCTGGGAGGAAGCACAGCTGACCTGAACTGGCCAAAGGGATATT
>NW_009941053.1:0-12619 GCF_000696875.1 Nestor notabilis | reverse complement strand
CTCTGCTCTCATGAGACCTCACTTTGGAGCAGTGTGTACAGTTCTGTTGTTCTCAATGTAAGAAGGATGTGAAGCTGTCGGAGCAAGTCCATAGGAGGGCCACGAGGATGATAAGGGGGCTGGAGCACCTGCTGTATGAAGACAGGCTGAGAAAGTTGGGGCTGTTCAGCCTGGGGAAGTGGAGACCTCATAGCAGCCTTCCAGTATCTGAAGGGTGTCCACAAGGATGTTGGGGAGAGACTCTTCATTAGGGACTCTAGTGGTAGGACAAGGGGTAATGGCTTCAAGCTTAAACAGGGGAAGTTTAAATTAGCTATAAGGAAGAAGTTCTTTACAGTGAGGGTTCCCCAAGGAAGTTCTGAATGCTCTATCCCTGGCGGTGTTCAAGGCCAGGTTGAGTGGAGTCCTGAGTGACATGGTTTAGTGTGTGGTGTTCCTGCCCATGGCAGGAGGGTTAGAACTGGAAGATCTTAAGGTCCTTTCCGACCCTAAGTGTTCTGTGGTTCTATGATTCTATGAACTGGGAAACAAAGCTGGATAGGTATCTACTTCCCTTTGATACTTAGGTGATTGAGGTGGAATGTGGATAAAATTTCAAAAAGGAGGAGATGAACTAAAGGTTGGAAGAATAACGATTCAAAATCCCAAAGTTAAGACAAGTACAGACCCAAGACCTGGAAAAAAATGCTTTCAGTCACTCCTCCACATATCATAGGCTTTAATATATCTACAAATATGTGCTTCTATCAAACTTCTTGTCCTGGGTTCAGCTACAGCAGTCATTTTTTCTCCTTCTTAGTAGCTGGTGCAGTGCTGGATTTTTGACTTTCAGGCTGGGAACAATGCTGATAACACCGATGTTTTTAGTTGTTGCTAAGTAATGTTTACTCTGACCAAGGACTTTCTCAGTCTCATGCTTTGCCAGAGAGGAGGGGAAGCCAGGAGGAAGCAGAGACAGGACACCTGACCCAAACTGGCCAAAGGGGTATTCCATACCACAGCACGTCATGCCCAGTATATAAACTGGGGGGAGTTACCCGGAAGGCCCAGATCGCTGCTCGGGTCGGGCTGGGTATCGGTCGGCGGGTGGTGAGCGGTTGTGTCCTTTTCCCTTGTTATTCCTCTTATCATTATTATTGGTAGCAGTAGTGATTTGTATTATACCTTAGTTACTGGAGAGCCGTTATCTCAACTCGTGGGAGTTACATTCCTCCAATTCTCCTCCCCATCCCTCTGGGAGCGGGGGGAGGAAGGAAAAGGGGGGGGAGTGAGCGAGCGGCTGCATGGTTCCAAGTTGCCGGCTGGGCTTGAACCACGACACTTCTCAAAGAGCCTCAAAAGCCAGCAAGGACTAGTTGAGATTTAACATAGACAGCTATGTTAAATATCTGAAGGATAAATAGATAAATAAAACTGAGGAATGCATTCAGAGAAAAGCAGGCAGGTATTGCCACTGATGGGCTGGAGCTACAGCTATGGTGTCACATTGTTATTTTAATCACTAAATATTTCTGGGAGAAGTGAAGGGTCTAGGCCCTGTGATGTTATAAGATTCACAACTGTTGTTCCAGTACATTTACAGTTTAAAACTAAACACATGAAGAATACAATGAACTTGAAAAGCATACCAAGGTGACAGGGGAAAGTGGCAATGTTGGGTTCATTTGAGAAAGATAGTTTTGTAAGCAATGTAGTGGGTCGTCTTAACTAAATCACCTGTGAGTTTTAAGATTTTGTGATTGTTAGCTAAACAAAAGCAAATAACCACTTATCCCGGGCTTCTGCTATTGTTATTTAAGTTCCAGGTGTCAGAGCAGAACTGGTTCTTGGAGAAGTGACTTATCCAAAAAAGAAGTGACTGTTGCATTTTTGTTGTTTACTTTTACGAACTTCAGGTTTTAGCTGCAGACCTTCACTCAGGAAACTTCCATTTGATAAAATTGTTCGAGCTTGGTCTCTAGGGAACTGGTCACCACAGCCATTTGCTGAGAATTTTAATGGATGGAATGATTCCTACACCCAGAATCTGCAGAATATTCCAAATGGCTCTGATCTTATTTTCTTTTCATGTAACCTTCCACAGTCTGTAACATTTGGATATTTGAAGCCATGAGACATTTTTGCAGGTGGGCTAGGAAGAGCTCTAATTGGAGTCCAGTATTAGCTGGAAGTGACAGAAGGAACAATTCTCTAGATTACTAATTCTGATGTTAATGGCCCAGATGTTAGTGGTAGCTGCCAGCTGGTAACACAATGGCCAAAAGCTTTTCATGAGTAGTCTAATGCTGATGAGTAAATCATTTGACCATAGCTAGTATTTCTGGCCTGTGTGATTTTTATGCCTTGTAACCTTATTACTTCAGCCTATATCTTAGTGGAGAAATTATGTGAACTGATAAGACAAAAAAGGATGCATTTTAGCTTTTCTGCTGTTCTATGTTTTCTACAAATCACCATTTTACAGTAAGTCACACAGGATCTTAGATTTTTTTAAAAAATCACTTTATGTACATACCAGCATATCTGTGCAAATCTGATGGGTTTTGTGCAAAAGAAAAATTTCCCACATCTGTGTATTTTTTGACACTGTGTCTAATAAAATTATGCATTTATCACCCCAAAACCACAAGAAAAACACTTTTTAATTTTCAGACAGTATTCTGTAAGGCTGATGTTTCCATATTATATAAAAGGAATTATCACTGGTATATTCTGTGTCATTTCAGTACTATATATCAAGTTTAGCACCTTCTGCAATGTCTTTGGATAAGCAGAACTCCTTGTAAAACTATTAGGGGGACAAGAGTGCTTGCTTGACACTTTCTAGGTATTCAGTGGCTTGAAGAACTGCACACTACTACATGGCAAAAGGTTTCCCATTGTATCCTGAAGAACTGTTTTTAGTATATTTATTTAGGCTTTTTCATATGTTTTAGATTTTTTTTCAACGTAAGAAGAGTTGCAATGTAGACAGGCTATCATAAACATCTCAGAATTCTAGAGCTAGTAGTCTACACTAATGTATTCTAATACACTTGCATTTTAACCATGCCTGCAAAAAGCCAGTGTTGAATTCAGATTTATATTAACATTACGTGTGAGACTGAATAAATGCACACAAATGCATTCCTCCAATTTCAGGTCTGCTTTCCACCCACTGTTCTATGGAAACAACTTCTCTGCAACATGTGGCTCAGATACATAGGAAAGATATACTATGTATTGTGGTTCATCCTGAGCAACTCGTGTTAACTAGATGGGCTTCTCCAACTAGCTCTTTCCAAGCAGATTTTACAACCTACAAATACTCACAGGCAAAGACTTACCTGATATTTCTACCAAAAAAAAAAAAAAATTATTAGTTCTCTTGTCTGCTTGGCAATTTCTGTTTTTCGTGCTACTTGTAAGAACAAGAACTTACTTTTCAGATTACTTCTCTTTTTTTTTTTTTTTTTAAAGATTTTGTCAAAGCTGACCAATAGTTTAGTTAAAACATAGAAGAAGCAAGAAAGGAATAGGAAGACACAAAGCTTGTCTTCTTATGAAATCAAACTGAAAATATGTGGAAAATCATTTGAATTGATATTGTCATACTGCTCTAAGCATATTCTAAAAGAGGTCATTCTGCCAGCTTGAATGCTTAATATCTCAACAAAATAATGCTGCTTTGCATGAGGTTTACCTCCTTTAATAAAATGCGAGCCATGTGTACTATGGCATGATGCGATGTGCCTTTCTATTTGCCACTTTATCTTGGCACTAAGACTGCAGTGCATAACTATACGTAAAAGAAACCACACGTAAAATCATAGTGGTAAAAACTAAGAGGTTTGGATTTAGGATCATCTGTAGCTGGAATCAGCAGACTTGAAGCCTGTGAAACCCCCCTGCTCACTCCAGAAGAATATTTAATATGTTGTAATGAGCTGTAACATGCTGAGTGAGCAGGAAAATCTGAATGTATGAGTAATATGCTGAACAGATTTTGAGGGAGAGGGTTGCCCTGTAACCAATATGTTTCTGGAAAAAAAAAAAAAAGAATTGCAATCATGTTTAAATTGCTGGTCTCAGCTCCTATAAAGGAGAAATCGGTGACAAAATGTTGTGTTGCAGCTTTTCAACTTCTTAGCACCTGCATGACCCAAAGTTACACTTTGAGGTCTCTCCATGTCTAGAAAGTAAAATACTTCAGACTGAGAACATCATATACTAGAAGGACAGAAAGAATGCTCATAAGCAGCTCATAAGAAAAGCTGAGGAAAGATTAAACTTTAACTGCACTCCACAAAATCATTGCTAGTATTTGCTTAAAAGACAGCTGAAATTACATCTCTACTTGTGAATCATAGCTGTAGATGCCCTCTGCTTGTCACTTTCTTTAGAAAGTGAATTTCTGAAAGAGATGTTTCTGCTTTTCTTTCTCCGCTTGCTCAAGTGCTCATATAACTCTTCTGGGATGAATGTTACTTCGATTCAGGCTTTTTCCCAATCTTAGACATTTGTGTTTATAAGATTTTGACAGAAATTATGAAATTACAGTAGTCATCTAGTTGGCACTTACTGGAGATAAATCTGTGGTCTGTTCAACTACTGGAAACAGAACACCAACTCATCTAACCTCCCAGAAAAGCATTCTAAGTAGCCAACTGTTAAATCACACTCTTCTCCTGCACGGCTTTTGTGCAAATGAAGATGTTGTTTCCATTCTCTTTCCATACCTTACTTCCTGGCAACATTGTACTGCTGAATTCCTTAATGGTTGAAAGATTGCCAACATTCAAGTAGTAAAGAATTTTACAGGATATGTCACCATACATTTGACATATCTTCTGCAAAGCCTGAAGGAAGCAACTGCATTCTGCTCATTCTTTTTCTGATTTAATCTTTTGGGGGCATTGACTCTGAAAAAAATAAAAAAAGAAGGGGAACATAGAAAAACAACTTCACCCAGAACCGTTCAGATCCATTTGTACTACAATCTAACCATGCATATCATCAGTTTCATCCCTCAATGTCTTTTGTCTAGTGTTAATTTTGTATGTCTTAGCAAAATGACACATATATGCCATTAAAAAACAAAATTATATAATGCACTTAGGCTGAAATTGACCTACCAAAAACTCAGTCTGTGAGATAAAATGGAAGGCAGAATGAGAACTCACATTCATCTAAGAAACAGAACAGTGATTTGACACTCCACTTCTGGACAAAAGCTTTATTTTACCAACTATATTGTGAACTGTGCTTGCAGGTCAGAGGACAGCACTAAGCTCTGACTGTAAAAGGATAAGGGACAGATTCTAACTTTGACATTTTAAATCCTTTCTTTTGTCATTTTATGTCACAACCTTAACACTGCATCAGCTTAGTTTAAAAATAAGAGTTAGTCTGGAATAAGGAGTGACTATCTAGCCTGTTAGTTTGCCTGACTCACAGTCTTTTCAATCGCTATCAATACTATTGGCTCCATGAAGCAGCAGCATGTATGGAAAAACACAGCACATTTTTTGTTCCTTTTCCATGCATTCCTGATTTCCCATCAAATATTCTTTGTCTCTCCATATTCTGACTGTACATTTAATTGAAAAAGAAAATCTTTGAAGTAGAACATTTTCAGATTTAAAGTAAGAGGAAAGATTTATTTCAAATTCAAATCCACTTGTATTTATGCGGTAACTTTCTTTGTCTTTAGTTTCTGTTATCACAATTGCTTTTCATTTGTCTACTGCTAGGTATCATTCCTGAATTAAAGAGATTTAAAGAGAAGAAACTCTTAAGAAAATATTTGCTCTTTTCCTCCTAGGGAGTGA
Source organism: Nestor notabilis (assembly GCF_000696875.1). Taxonomy (NCBI): domain Eukaryota; kingdom Metazoa; phylum Chordata; class Aves; order Psittaciformes; family Psittacidae; genus Nestor; species Nestor notabilis. The sequence continues at coordinate 6,809 of NW_009941053.1, read as the reverse complement.
CTTCTAACAAACATAATTTTGTTAGTCGTAGTTAGTAAAGCAGAACTGGAAAGGATCCTTTTCCTAATCACATTTTTTTAAAGTAAAAATACATAAAAAATCTCTCTCTGTATCAGTTTGAACTATGTTACTTTGACAAGGTTTGGGAAAGTGTTGGGAATTCATTTGACTTTCATGATATATATTCTCTTATGTGTGTCAATTTACATCATTAAACAAATTAAAGCAGCCTGTAATGTTTCAGCTGTAGACTTAGCTTTAACTTTCTTATGCATTCAGAAAAATTTTTGCTCTGGAATTGAAGCCTTACCCTGAAAGCATAGGTTTACATATCTGACAGCTGAAACTGGAGAACCCTGTGGAAAGAGTAAATAACGGCTAACACTATCTTCAAAAACAAGGGTCAGAAGCAGTACTGAAATACTCCAGACACTGAAGTAGCCTTGTGTTCTATAGATTTGAGTCTCATAATATTTAAAAGCACTTCATTGTGCCAAGACCTGAGCAGAAGTACAAAAGGATCCTGGAAGTGTTCCCCTAGGAAAATACTTGTAAGCAGTATTTCTGGACAATCCAGATGCACAGATCCAGCCACAGATATTTATTTTGGAGAGCAGTCTTAAGAGATTCCCTCTCCATCTGGCTGAAAAGATCTAGAAAAAAAAAGTAATCTCTCACTGTCCTTAAGGGCTAGACAATAGCAGCATTTAGTAGGAACTCTGGGAGAAAAATGACCTTGGGTCTTTTCCTTGCGTGATGTTCTTAATACATAATTAAGACTTAACATTTAACAGAGAGGTTTGCTTTTTTTTAACCATCAAATGTGTTCTATTTGTATACATTTCCCTAGTTCCTTTTCAAATCAGTATCAGTTAATTCTTGCACATTTACATCATTAACGTAATTACACCTAATTGCCTGTTTTAGTATAAATACTTCTCCTTGCATAATTAGAATATAATTATGACTCTAGTATATGATGTATAATCACATCATTACAATTCATGATGATGTCATAAAAATTCCTAGAAACTCAAATTTTATCACACTTCAGTTACATGTTTTAAGTGACACTACAGTAAGGGCTGTCCTGAGTCCTCTTAAATAACCAAGCTATCAGAATAATTTCTATGCAGGATACTGTGCAGATGATTTATGCCTTCCCCAAAGGTGAGATGGTAAAGCATAATTAAAGTTTCTAGGCAAATGTACACAGAGAAAATCAACACAATTTTGACTAAAAGCTTATGGTGGAAAAACAGATGATATGCACAGAAGGATCTAAGTGGAAGTTTCAAAACACAGTATGTTAGTGCATTCCAACGAATTTATTTTTAATCACATGTTACAATATTAGATTCAGCCTTGAACAAGAAATGGAGAAAAATTTTAAATATAGTAATAGTGTAGTGACTTAGATCCTACCCAATTCCTTTATCCTTTGCAATATGGAACTGAATATAACCTTAAGAGTTATAGGTTTTAATGATATATCGTAGAAGAAAAAATCTAGTACATCAGACAACCTCTGAATAGATATAGTCATAAATGAGTTGACAAGTGGCAAATGCATACCACAGGTCAGCCTAACTCCATGAAGGGAAGCTCATTTCTCTAGCACACCAATCTTTCCAGGTAAGTAAAGAGCAGATATATACAAAAGTCTATTGTGACAGAGTTCTGAGATGTGTCCAACTGGACCTTTGTGTGACTTAAGCATTATTTATTTGTAAAGATGTTTCACAGTAGTAAATGTAGTTATGGTTTAAAAATATGCATGCAGGAACAGGAGTTGGGGATCAAGGAAGAAAAATGGGCTAGTACAATTGCCGCACACCTTCAGAGAGCTTATTTCAGGCCCCAATTCTGAGGTAAAATGAAAAAAAGGTTGTATAACCAGATTATCATTGCACATGTTCTTGTAGGTGGGGATGTGGAATTTCTCAACAACCTGTTGAGGGTGATCCCAAAGTATTCTTTGTGTTCCTGAAAATCTCTCATCTTAACTTTTAACAGTATCAGGTCCACCTGGTAACTATTTATCAGTGCCTTTCCTCAAAAGTCAATACTAAGGCCAATACTGTCTAACATCTCTATTAATAAACTGGACCATGGGATGGCATTCACCATTGACAAATTCACAGATGATACCTGACTGGGAGAAAGCTTAACACCCCAGAGGGTAGGGCTGGTGTTCAGGAATGCTTTAATAGGCTGGAGACATGAGGGAACGGAAACCTCATGAAGTTCAACGATGCAAATCATGAATCCCTGCAACTATCCTAAATGCAAAGGCATAGATAACCAGATGAAATTTATGAGTTCTGGTTTTTGATCAGTTGGACTAGGTAATATACAACAGCTCCTGTCTCACATAATATGTACACCTAGTGTGCTGTTTCATGACCTCAAGGAAAGTGCAGGGAAGTATTTTTATTCCTCCATAATCCTTTCTTATTTGTTAAAGGCTGTATACATTTCAAACCAGTCCTAAGAGAATTTAGGAGAATTGATAAAACCAGTAAAGACTGCTGAGCAAGTATTCATTGCCTGTCAAAATGACGTCTTTCAGTTTGGGGAATTACAGACTTCTGCTGTCATACATCAACCCTCTACTTTGAGAATGTTGATCTGTGTTTATTCCGACATGAATCATTCTAGATAAATGTGGGAAAAGAATATGCAGCTGAAAACTAGAGTGGAATACTGTTAGTTACAAGTGGAGCTGACAGAAACACATATAATTAAAATGGACTGACGCTTCCTGTTAAAAAATTTTGTATTAGGTTGCTTATATCTTTGACAAGTTATGATTATATATATTAAAATTTGTTGTGGCAGGTGTTGGCTTCAGGCTTATTTTTTCCTATTTTTTTTTAAGTTTTATGATGGGTTAATTGTTTCCAAATACTGGACTAGGAGATTATATCAGAGTAAGTCTGACAAGTCTATACTTAGGAAACTCTGCCACCTTTTTTGTAGATTATACTTGATAGGACTGTAAAGGGTGAACTGTCCAGTTGTCTTACTATCTGTCTAAATGTGGTTAAGTCCTAGGTCCCTAACAATTTCACTCTGCATATTTCTGATGAGTGTGATACTTAAGCAGTCAAAGCCTCCAAGAGCTCTTTCTGGGCTGAATCTGGAACATCTTTGTACAATTCCCATGAGCCAATATCTTGAGCAGTCTCTGCATTTTACATATTCTTATCTGTGCCAATCTGATGAAATATTCAGGTGTGTTCAGCTGGTATTAGACAAGAGGATTATGTCAAAATCAGAAAGATTCTGCTCTTGAAATCAAGATGATCAAAATATATGAAGTTCTACAAGCTTCAAGCAGTTCCTCCAGAAAGATGTTTTGATTTTGGCCCCAGGTGTACCTAACTCTGCTTAATTTCTTTCAATTGTGTTTGAAATAAGGCATTTCTGGAGATTTGAAATGAAAAGTGGAATCCATAAATACAGTTCAAACACATCCTAGTCTTCAAAGATCTAAATACATATTGCATTTTTGGCATCTTAACAGATCTGACGTTCCTTATAGATGAAGCATGGCACAAATTACTAAACTTGAAAAATAATGTGATTTCATAGAATCATAAAATAGTCAAGGTTGGAAAGGTCCTTAAGATCATCTAGTTCCAACCCTCCTGCCATGGAGAAGAACATCTCACACTAGACCGTGTTGCCTAAGGCTCTGTACAGCCTGGCCTTGAACACTACCAGGGATGGGCCATTCACCAAGTCTTTGGGTAACCTGTTCCTATTCCAGTGCCTCAGCACCCTCACAGTAAAGAACTTCTTCCTTATATCTAACCTGAACTTCCCCTGTCTCAGTTTAAAACCATTACCTCTTGTCCTATCACTACAATCCCTCATGAAAAGTCCCTCCCTAGCATCCTTGTAAGCCCCCTTCAGACACTGGAAGGCTGCTATGAGGTCTTCAAGCACCCTTCTCTTCTCCAGACTGAACAGCCCCAAGTTTCTCAGCCTGTCTTCATGCAGGAGGTGCTCCATTCCAGGAAATGTTTTCCATGGACTTCTGAACACCTGGATCCACTGTAAGGTCTAGGAACTCTTGTGGATATTGTATTTTATTTAGTCACAAAGTTGCCTCCCTTTTCACCTGGAGCTTTTTCAGAGCTGAAGTATCTCAAAGTACTTTTTCCTGTGCCCTCTAAGTCTTGTGTATGGTGTCTTCACACATTCTCACAGCTTGTAGCTTTTCATTGCTTATTTCAAATGACACCTCAAGTTTTATCGTTTGAGTGGGGGGAGGGAAAAACTTGACCTTTGGCTCAAATGCATAGAGTACAGCTAGAGCAGTATTCAAAAGAACCTCCTCTGCCCTTTGGGGTCTACATGTTTCTTTTGATTTATTGAACTCATGTTGTTACAATGTAATGTATTTCAGTCTAAGAAATGCCACAGACATCAGCACGGTCATCTGAGACTCCTACAATGGATGAGCAGTGTTGATTTTCCAATTGTTGTTTGAGCTGCTCAGGCAGAAAATGATGAAAATTATGAGACTGTTGCTTCCAGACGCAAGGAAAAAAGTTGTGAAAAGCATCTGATAGTAGTTTAAATTTTGCCATTTGATGTTACCTAACTAATCATCAGGGGCACCTTAACTTCCTTAAGATTTTCTTTCCACTTTTCATGTAGTCCTTTTACCCTTCCTAATTGACCTGCACCTATGGAATATTTCTTCTTTATTCTAAATATTTTTTTAAATACACGATACAATTTTTTCTTAAACCATATTCTCAAATCTTCTGAAAGGCACGCAAACTCATTTTTTTCCCCAGAAGTCTAGTCTGAAGGATGGTGAATATGCAATAAAAACTGGATACAAAGAAATCTTTAATAAATTTTAGCCAAAGAGTAAGTTTTTGTTTATAATAGACAGAACAATATCATTCTAATTCTGCCAGAACCTGAAGCAATGGAAGCAGACAGTGTCTATAATTTAATGATGAGCTTTTTACATTTATGATGAATTAGCTACTACTTGTGGTGTCAAGTCCTATGTTCCTATGACACAAAACAGAAGTTAATACTTGACAATATTCCTCAGTATGAAATTTCAAATAATTTTGGATTGATAAAAAATCTTATCTCTATAAACTTGAATATTGTGCTCTGATTTTGAGAAACATTAGTATAATGTATGTCATAATTTTTTTTCTTTAAATAAAATTCTTTGATCCTGAATTTTAAATTTGAAAGTACTAAATTTAACATGCTGCAGCAAAATATTTTATTTCTGAGTAATCAGTATTTTCCGAGTGTAGAAGATTCTATCATGATTGTTTCCACTCAGCCCTGAATTAGATTGGTCCGTACTGAGATATTGGCACTTCTGACTGAAGAAAGATCTTACTCAGATCATGTAAAGTTCATGCAGTGACAGGAATGAAGGATTTAATGGCTTATTTTCTGGCTTTTTCATCCTGTGTGATTGTGCTAGCTCATAACAGAATTAATGTAATTTTATGCTTTTTTTTCTGGATTTTTCCTTTATCTTACGTATTTAGTGTGTGTTTAGTCTATTCTGTCTTTTCATGAGTGTATCTACCACAACTGCTTGTTACTTTGCTTATTCAGGAAATCTGTTATCACAGACTGACCGATACAAATGGTTGGCCTAAATGATTTGTTATAGTCTCATTTTTAAGTGAAGTCCTTTTTAATCCTGAGAGCAGCACTGAAGGAAAAAATGGAATTCTTCATCTCCATCTCTGTCAGACAGTCTGAACAAACACAGCTATAGAGATCCTTACTGTATAATCTTGCTGGATTCCCAGTATGAAACTCTGACCCTTAAGAAGCAGGTCACAGGTCTTTCACTTATATTTAATCTTCATTATAAAACTGAGGCTCGCAGATTATTTGATACTTCTTCATGTCTTGTTATCAAAAGGTATCAGCTGCTCCCTTTATTCCCCTTCTCACTTTAGGTAAAAAAAAAATGCTATCCTGTTCTGTTGTTTATATATCAAATAACCCAAAAGACTTGAGTCTTCCTTTTGTTTTACCTCTGCCTTACAAAGAATTAACAATGTATTTTGTCTGCTTAGCCTGCTTTTCATTTTTAATTTGTTATGAATTTTGAGTAAAATCTATGCAAGACTTACTTGGATATTTCCCTATGGATTACTTCAAATGTAAGAGATCATCAAATCCAAATTCACTAGCTATTCGTTCACTGACCATAATGGATTCATTTAATAAAAATCTGACTGTCTTTCTGAATTACATAAGAGAGTAACTATAACTCATCTTAGTTAAACATTCATTAATTTGCAAACACTTTAAGTTGATAGATTTTACACAAAGTGAATCCACAATGCTTTTCTGATGTTCAGCTCACTGCATAGGCATATAATCTTTTGGACTAATTTTGAAAACACTAGTTACTAACTTTTAATATGGTATTTTTAGAATGCAATTGGCTATCAATATTTTTTTTATTCTTGTTCAACAGAAGCAAAAAGGTTTAACTTAACATATTCTAGTCAACAGCTGATAAAGCTGAATACCCTACCTCTGAGATTCAGTTTTACGTTAGTAATTCTATTAAACGTCTGGAAGAGTAAGCTCTGGGGGAGGGTTTAATAGGTTATCATTATAAATGAAGGAATTACTATAAAAAGAAAGTAAATCTCACACCTAAAAAAACTAAACAAAGAAAGTATGAGAGAATATTTCTTTCTGAATTGGATTAATTACTTGGAGTTTGCATTGGACTTTCTAGTGCTTTAATATCTTATATTCTTCCTCCCTTCCTTCCTTCCTTCCTT
>NW_009941052.1:1266-1521 GCF_000696875.1 Nestor notabilis | reverse complement strand
TGATGTGGGGCAGGACAGGGATGGGGCTGAGCACTCGCCAGATGTGGGCTGGGGCCAGAAGTGTGCCAGGGCCGGAGGTGAGCCAGGGTCACAGCCACAGCTGTGGACGGTCCCTTTGGCACCTGCTGGTGGGAGCATGTGCTGGTGAGGCTCAGGGCAGTTTTAACCTCCCCGGGGCCATGTCACCAGAGGGAAGGGGACATGCCCTGTGCCATGTCACCGGATGGACCGGGATGTGCCCTGTGGCATGTCACC
>NW_009941052.1:307-1135 GCF_000696875.1 Nestor notabilis | reverse complement strand
CCATGTCCCTGGATGTACAGGGATGTGCTCTGTGCCATGTCACCGGATGGACAGGGATGTGCCCTGTGCCATGTCACTGGAGGGACAGGGTCATGCCTTGTCATACGTCCCCATCAGTCCTGCCTGCTTGGCACGGGATGGTTGAGCACCATCAGGACTCGCTGGTGCCTCTGCCACCCCTGCGCCACAGGGCTTTTGCTGCCCGGTGCTGAGGCTCCGAAGCCTCATGGGGTCCCTCAAACTGCCAAGGGCTGTGTGAGGTTGGAATGTTCCTGGTCCAGGAACGAAATCCACCCAGCTGCAGGTGGGGAGGGAAGAGGGTCGAGTCCTCACTGCTGCTGTGGGATGGTGCCCACTAGGGTGCAAGGGACCGGCTGGGCACCACTGGGTGCCCTGGGGAGAGGGTGCCCCAGCACTGGGTGTTCCCACACTGGGCTTCCCCCAGAGCCCCTGGAGAACGACTCGGAGCCGGGAAAGAGCGGCACAGCAGGAAAACCCTGGAAAGCAGCCCCCAGCCTGGCAGAGCTTGACCTGGACACGGCAGGGTGCAAGGGACCGGCTGGGCACCACTGGGTGCCCTGGGGAGAGGGTGCCCCAGCACTGGGTGTTCCCACACTGGGCTTCCCCCAGAGCCCCTGGAGAACGACTCGGAGCCGGGAAAGAGCGGCACAGCAGGAAAACCCTGGAAAGCAGCCCCCAGCCTGGCAGAGCTTGACCTGGACACGGCAGGTACAGCCATCCCTGAGCCCTCACCAGGGACCTGCAACTGGGACACCCCAAAGGGGCTGTGTGGGTGATGCCCACCATGCCAGCCTGGAGATGCTATCT
>NW_009941052.1:0-201 GCF_000696875.1 Nestor notabilis | reverse complement strand
CCCCAAGCTGTCCCCAGCCCTGGTGACACCCCAGGGTGCTCAGGGATGAGGGTGCTGCTCCCCATCCACACACTCAGGGCTCACTCCATCCCAGGCAGAGGAGCTGAGTGGACGTCATGGTTCAACATTGACCACCCTGGGGGCGATGGGGATCACGAGAGCCTGGAGGCCATTCGCTTCTACTACCGGGGCCGCGTCTGC
>NW_009941051.1:273-1488 GCF_000696875.1 Nestor notabilis | reverse complement strand
GGACAGGGTGCGTGGGGTACCCCAGTGTTCTACATCCCCATGGGTGAAGGATGTGGTGTGTGGGTACCCAACAGATGAAGGACAGGGTGCATGGGTGAAGGACACAGTGCATGGGCCACCCCAACGGGTGAAGGACATGGTGGATGGGGTGCCCTAATGGGTGAAGGCTGTGGAGCATGGGGCACCCCAATGTGCTGCAGGAGCACACGGGGTGATGTCCCCATGGAAGTATCCCCATGGAGATGAGGTGGCTCCACCAGGATGAGATATCCGCATGGAGGTGGGACAGTCCCACGGAGCTATCCCCATGTAGATTATGTGTCCTCATGGAGGTGGGATGTCCCCACAGAGATGAGATGGCCCCATGGAGATAAGCCTATGGAGATGAAGTTGTCCCCTACAAGGATGAGGCATTCCTATGGAGGTGTCCCCACGGAGATGAGGTGACCCCATGGAGGTACCCTATGGAGATGAGGTGTCCCCGTGAGGTGAGATGTCTCCACCAGGATGAGGTATTCACATAGAGGTGTCTCTACAGAGATGAAGTGTCCCCACGAGGATGGGATATTCCCATGGAGGTGCCCACATGGAAGGCGAGATGTCTTCATGGCAGATAAGGTGGCCCCATGGGGACATCCCTATGGAGATGAGGTCGTCCCCACCGGGATGAAGTGTCCCCACGGAGCCGAGGTGCCACCACCCCCCTGTTACCTGTGGCCTCCACCATGCCCTCGAGGATGACGACGATCTCGAAGTCGTCCTTCTCCAGCTGGTGCCGCGAGACGTCCCAGAAGGGGCTCCTCTCGTCGATCTCGTGGCTGATGATGAGGGGCGACACGAGGAAGAGCCGGTCGTCGCCCGTCTCGAAGCCCACGCTCAGGTCGGTCTGGTCCAGGGGGATAAACTCGCCCTCCTGCGTCTGCTTGGACTTGATGAGCTTGGCGCGGATGGAGGCTTCCACGATGTGCGAGTCCCGCAGGTCCCCCACGCGGAACATGAGGCAGAGGCGGTCGTCCCGCAGCGACACCACCGCGTGCGAGGAGAACACCAGCGTCTCGGCGCGCTTGTTGGGCTGCGAGATCTTCACGAACATGCAGCCCACCATGAAGGCGTTGACCATGGAGCCCAGGATGGCCTGGAGCAGCAGCAGCACGATGCCCTCGGGGCACTGGTCCGTGATGACGCGGTGCCCGTAGCCGATGGTGGGCTCGGGCC
>NW_009941051.1:0-262 GCF_000696875.1 Nestor notabilis | reverse complement strand
GACGAAGCCGGTGAGGTTGTTGACGCAGGGGGTCCACGCGTGGTCCTCGAGGTGCTCCAGGTCCCCCCGGCAGTAGGCGATGAACCACCAGATGAGGCCGAAGAAGAGCCAGGTGACGGCGTAGGCCAGGATGAAGACGAGGAGGCTGAAGCGCCACTTGAGGTCCACGAGGGTGGTGAAGATGTCGGTGAGGTACCGGTAGGTCTCGCGCACGTTCCCGTGCTGCACGTTGCACTTCCCGTCCTTCTCCACGTAGCGCTGG
>NW_009941050.1:0-17230 GCF_000696875.1 Nestor notabilis | reverse complement strand
CTTCCACTAGACCTGGTTGCTCCAAGCCCCTTGTTGAACTTCATGTAGTCACTGGCCCACCTCTGAAACCTGTCCAGGCCCCTGTGGATGGCATTCCTTCCCTCCAGTGTGATGGGTTAATCCATCGAAGTTCCACAGCTGTCTTTACCACCTGGCATTGTTCCGTGTTGCAGAGGGGCTCAGCAGGTTGTCACACAAGACTCACTGCCTCTTCTGTTCTTCATCCGTCTGCTTTCACAGATATGTGGGAAAGAGTTTTTTTTCTTTTTGATCATGTTTCTGAGCGAGTAATTAAAACAGAACTTTGGAAAGTACGCTGTTCTACTCCAGCATACATCTTTTGATGGAGCACAGTTACTATATTGGGCAATACAAATTCAGATGCTCTGACTCATGTTATCTGTGAAGAAATATAGATTCAATTTGGTCTGGGAATGCATTTAACTCCCTCAAATTTTCCTTAAATCAATAAAAAAGTTAACACATTATTTTGGAGAGCCCAAGAAGCTTGCCAAACCCTTCCGCTTCCAGGGACTACCTTGCAGCAGCCTCTTATCTTCATCAAAATCTATATTCAGGGCCAGTCTTAAGAGAGACAGTGAAATAAATTTTGTGAGGCTTTTCTGGAAACTGCTTTTGCCTTCTGAGTTGTAAAGGTACAGGCACTGCAGCTTCACCTTCCCCTACCACCTTCCCATACCACCGTGGTTTGGATTGGAAGGGACCTTAAAGCTCATTCAGTTCCAAGCCCCTGCCATGGGCAGGGACACCTTCCACTAGACCAGGTTGCTCAAAGCCCGATCCAGCCTGGCTTTGAACACTGACAGAGATGGGTGTTCCAGATGCTCAGTGGCAGAAGGGCATATGGAGCTCTCCCATTGCAGTCACCACTGCCACAGCTTTCAGTCCTCTCCTGCCTGAATGCCTGACAGGCCCCTGCCTGGCCCATGTTCCTCCCAGCACTCATCCTCATCAGGCCTGGGCTGGGGTCCTCCACCTGAGGATGAGGAGGCTCCATAGCCAGTGAAACCAGGGATATGTATCCTGGGAAGAATATAGAGATGTTGTCAGATATGTAGAGGTGGGACTGGAGAACCTGAGGCACAGCTGGAGCTGAATTTGGCAAGGGATGCAAAGAATAATAAGAAGGGCTTCCACGGATACGTTGGCCAGAAAATTAAGATAGAAGAAAATTTATGCTTCTGGTAAATAAAACAGGAAACTGGTGACAACTGACATGGAGAAGGCTGAGCCACTCAACACATTTTTTGCCTTGGTTTTCAATGGTCATCTCTTTTCCCGAATCTGTCAAACACCAGAATCTCAAAGCAGGGACTGAGGGAATGAAGTCTCTCTCATTGAAAGTGAAGTTCAGGTGAGAGACCACCTGAAGAACCCGGACAAGTTCATGGGACCTGACAAGATGCATCCCAGGGTCCTGAGGCAACTGTTTGATGTAGCTGCCAAGCCACTCACTCATTTGAAAAGCCACAGCAGTCAGGCAAAGTCCCTGGCAACTGGAGAAAGAGAAACGTCACTCCCAGTTTTCAAAAGGGTAAAAGGGAGGTCCCTGGGAACTACAGAGCAGTCAGCCTCACCTCTGTGCCCAGTAAGATCATGGAACGGATAGTCCTGGAAGATATGTCAAAACTCAGGGAAGGTGATTAGAGGCAGACAACATGGCTTCACCAGAGCAAATCATGCCTGACTTATCTAGAGGCCCTCTGCAATAGAGTGGCTTCATCAATGGACGAGGAAAGAGCTACACATGTCATCTACCTGGACTTATGAAAGGTCTTTGATATGGTCCCCCATAATATTGCTCTTAAATCAGAGAAACATAGGTTTGACAGATGGACTGTTAGATGGATAAGAAATTGGCTGGACAGACACACTGGAGGAGTAACAGTCAATGTCTCAATGTCCAGGTAGAAGCCAGTAACAAGTGGTATCCTTCGGGGGTCTTTACTGGGATGAATACTGTTTAATATCTTCATTAACAACATAGCGGGATTGAGGGCACCTTCAGCGAGTTTGCAGGTGACACCTAGCTGAGTGGTGCAGTTGATTCACTGCTGCTCGGAGGAAGAAGGAAGAGCCCTGCCTTTTCTCTCTCCTGGGCTCCCAGGTTGGCAAGACTGGACCTGCCTACCTTTGTAAATCCATTTATATCCATTTACTTGAACTGATAAACGTATTATAGTATCAGCTCAGAAATTTGCTGCCCCGGCTTCTGGGCAGGAATAAAATGCTAAATCATGATTTGTCTTTGTTCTGGAGAAATTTGCTGGCTCCTGACAAGCAAAGAGCCAGTGCAGCAGTTCTCAGACACTGATGTGATTACTAGTCTAAGTCAGCCACTGTAACTTTCATGGTCTTGATTTTGAGTGAGGATATGTGGGATCCCAGTGTTGCAAGGAAGCAGAGGGGTGGCAGCATTGTGAACCCAGGACCTCCACAAGCATCTGGCATTTTTAAAACTGATATTAATTATCCTAGCTCTTTTGTGAGTGAACCAAGTGGGCAATAAGCATGATAAGAGTTCACTGCAGCTTCAGGAGTGTCAATACAGTGTAAGGATCCAAAGTAACTATGATGGAGTTTAGCCCCTGCAGAAGCTATGTATTATGTGACAACATTTTCCAGTGAAAAGTAATTGTGGGCACAATGCATTAGTATTTTTATTCTGACAGGAGTGCCATGGTGTGTCAGCTTATGGGTACAAAGCACAATGCTAACACAAATCATTAAAGGGGTATTTCTGACCAAAGGCCCTATAATCACATGATAAACAATAGACAGCTGAGAGAAAATCTTTTCAGTTCCCACTGAAACTGATAGGAGTTGATTTGGTCTCGCTCTTCATATCAAAATAAATGTGTCAAATTCAAGCAGAAACTCACATGGTGGTAATTCAAGCTGTGCATGCCACTGTGCACAGAGAAGCGTGTTAGCAGCAAAGGCTCTTTGCTCTAGATTCAGCAGGGGAACATACAATGCTTTTCTTTTCTGACCTGTTTTGAGGAGTTCGTAACTTCCAAGACAGGCACACTAGAAAGCACACTGAGCAGTGTCTGGAGAAGCCCAGACGTCCACTGGCACTCAGCCCCATGCCCTCAGTATCACCCACTGCATGACATCCCTGTGGTCCCGGTTCAGTACCTGTAGGTAGGATTGATGTGAGCTGACATTTTTGAGGAATGGGCTGCCCAGATTACCTAGTGGGAAAAGGGGAGGGTGGAAATCCCTCCCTTCTCCAGGTCCTATGTTAAATTTTAGTTCATAGCTAGGTTGCCACCCTTTTCAAATACAGCACCAGGCATGGTCTGTTTCTTCCAGAGCAATGGTGCTCATGGTGTTGGCAGTGCCCTCCATGCAATGACTCTCTATTCTGAGGACAACTTGCATATATTGCAGCATGCAGTGGCAGTATAAGCCACATGAGCTGCCCTCAGAGAGGTTCCTGAGTGAGCACAGGACACTCCTCTCCCCAGTGAAAGCCCTTGATCTGCAGAGATGCATCTGTTCTTTCTCTCTCCATCTGAACAAATCTTGTTCCTTCCCTTCCAGGTTTGCATATCATACGCTGGAGAAAGCTTCCATAGCCAACCAAAGCAATCTAGATATCAACTGTGGGCTGAAATGCTATGTGCCTCTCCCACTTCTCAGAGGGGACCTACTGAACTTACTTGCTCTTGAATGTATACACACACAGATGCAGAGATACATCCTCATCTTGGGTGCAACCTGAGCTCTGATGTTTTCATTTATGAGCCAGCTTAACTTTACATATCTTGAGTTCTATAAATGCAACACCAACTTGAACTTTTCAGAAAGATCTTATTGATGTTTATTGCATTTACAGTGTGTCATTTATGCTGTCTGATGGCACCAGGTTTTAGTTTTGAGGTATCCCTTCACTGGCAGCCTTTCTAAACTATCCTTTACCTTAAAGGTGCCCCAAAGCTCAATTTTACTTAAGTGCACATATAAGTAGTGACACTTCTAAATAGAGAAAATGTTCTAAGCTAATCTATTTTCAAGAGCTGTTATATCCTGAAAATTGACTATTAAAATACCACCTCCTTATTCATCATGTCTACACTCAATATGTGTTCAATCTTGTCTGCTGGCATATGACTGCAATTTCACTGCCTTTTACACCCACTTACCTGAAAGACTCAGCAGAGAAGAGAGAGTATCTGAGCTGGATCCTGAAACAGAAAGGTTCACAGGCTTCCAAAGAGTTTCATCCATATAAAGGGACTGAAGACAGCTCTGCTCTGCAAGACTGAGCAATGCATTTATTGAAGAACCATGTGTTGCATATATGTAACGAAAGAGCTATTTGTATGCTCAGTCTTTGTAACTGGCAATGACACACAACTGCATGGTCTTACTTTACTTCAGATCCCGCTATTGCAGGTGTCTATGAAGTGAAGAGGTTTTGTTAAAAGTATGGTTAGCTGCAGAATCGCTCCAGAAGACACAGTAATGCAGAATTCAGAGGAAGATGACTGCTTAGATGGCTATATTTTTCAGTCAAAATTTGACTCAAATCAGATCAAACTCAAAAAGAACAAAATGAAGATATGGCTGTGTCTTGAAAGGTGTTCCATATTCCATCAGAGCAGAGTCACTCTGTTTTGTAGAATATATTTGAGTTTTGACTGTCACTGCAAAAACTGAAGTTTCCCAGCACTTGAGATTGATACACTGAATTGAAATGAAACCTATGCCTCTTGCTGGCTTTGCACTCTATGAATTTTTAAAGACAAGGAACAATTTCACACAAGCTTAGTGGAAAAAAAAAAAAAGAACAGAAAAGAAAAGAAAAAAGAAATCCTGCATTGCAGCTGAAATAAACCATGTTGATTTCAAACAGAAAGCTTTCCTTTCAGAAAGACCTGTGCCTTTGAATACTGGTAAACAGAAGGGGATGTGGAACATGACCTAAATTATAGAAAATATGATGTAATTATAGCCTTTGGTTTGCTCCTTGATAGTAATAGATTTAACAAGCATAGTCCTAGACACTGTATGTTTCACACAAGCTTAGTGGAAAAAAAAAAAAAGAACAGAAAAGAAAAGAAAAAAGAAATCCTGCATTGCAGCTGAAATAAACCATGTTGATTTCAAACAGAAAGCTTTCCTTTCAGAAAGACCTGTGCCTTTGAATACTGGTAAACAGAAGGGGATGTGGAACATGACCTAAATTATAGAAAATATGATGTAATTATAGCCTTTGGTTTGCTGACCACTGTATGATGTGTGACTGGTCATACCATACATATCAGCTAATTTGCCCAAGTAAAAAATGTAAAATGCACAAAAAAGATGGTTTCCTCAGGCTTAACTCCTGTCAGTATGCCTTTTTACTCTCTAATGAAGAAGCTAATAGGTTTGGGTAGCTAAGAAACAAAATACCTTTGAAGATCTGGGCCTTCAGGCCTTTGTTACAATCTAACCTTTGTTGCCATGCAAGAGGAATGAGTCAATGGTTCCCACAAAATCCTATATGTCACAAAAATATCAAATATAATTTGGAAAAATTGAGTCTTTTCTCATGAGAGTTATATGACATGACTTATTGTACAGTGTGAGTCATCTATCCTTCAAGAAAAAACAACCCACCCAAATACAAGTGTTGATTCTTGGTCCAGCTGAAGAATTTTGAAAGATGTGTCCTTAACTTTGGTGAAAAAAAAACAAACAAAACCATTCTCAGTTTAAACCAACTTCCCTAAAACTTTCTGAAAGTCTGAAGAGTGTTGTGAGTTTTGACTCTTTGATTGGCTTTGTTTTGCATAAGCCAGAGGATGTGAAAATGTATAGCATTCAGATGGTACTTGGCACTTACCCATGGCAGTTAACTTTTTAATTAAAATGTAAAAAGACAGAATAATTATCAGTTAACAATTTTCAGTCTCTGTGCAGACGAAAGAATTAATGTGATTAAAAAGATCCACAACAATTATAACTTGCAGTATGGAGAGATAAGGGAGTTTAAAGTATACTTCTTCCCTTGCTTTACTTCAGCAGCTTTGGGGAAATTAAGGTTAAGGGCAAATTCTCTCTGCTCTGCAACTCTTTAGATTAAACAAACAAAGGAAAAAACAAACTTTTTCCCCCAAAATTCTTAGTGGCATCTTACAGAAGTAAAGATTTTTTTCCAAGACAAGCTGAGAGCATTAGGTACTGTATATGTATGTATGTATGTATGTACATATGTACGTATGCATGCTGCATATGCCAGAGTGAAATAAGACTTCTAGGAGAGTGTCAGGTGTTCAGGAGGCTTTTTCCCCCTTGTGGACTCCCTGAATCCTTATTCAGCTCTCTGAATGGATCTAGAAGGCTCCCACCTTCAAAACGTCTGAAGTGTAGCCCAAAGCTGACATCACTGCCAGTGTTAACCTCCATATACAACTTAGGGATCACAGTCTTCTCCCCTACACCAGCTGTAGAAAGATGGTTTGACCAAAAATGAAGGGTGGTACTAGAAAACCCCTTCCACTGTGCATCACCCAGCAGCGCTTCTGTGACTGGATTGTTTTTTTCTTGGTGTCTATGACAGCATAAAGCTGAAATTGAGAACTATTTCTGTCCCGTTTGCTTTTCATCTTTAGACAGAACAGAGGCTTCAAAAGAACCTCTGATCTTGTGTCATAGCACTCCCAAATTTTGCCAGACATTTTACAAGAAAAAATAAATAGTCAAGACATTCAAACTCTTTCGTTTCACTTACCCCAGAACCCTTTTTAGTGTTGTATTAATAGTAATTACAGATAACATATTCCAGTAAAAGAAAGTTAAAGTTATAAGGTCAAGTGGTCCATAATTAATTGCTGTCTAAAAGAGGATACAAATGCAAACATACTTCATCTCTGCTCATCCCTCATGCAAATACATGTTGGGGTTCTTCACTTTCTCGGAGAGCAGAAGCCTTCCTCTGCTGTGCACGGCAGACCAGGTTAGGGTATGGATCAAGACCAAGCAGATAGCTGGAGAGGGAAAATCTTATCAATACTAGGACTCACACATTAGAAAGTCAATAAAAATGAGTATTTGTCTCTTGCTAAATGTCTTCTTTAAATTGTATTTATGGTTAATATGTGAAGCTTTGGAGTTCTTAACCTAACCCCAGCTTCTGGGGCCTTTTGACCCTTACATACCTTTTTTTTTCTGAATGGATCTGGTTAGAATTAACATTACACATAATGTTGGCTAGAGGTAGGAAGCATGATATGGACTTGATAAACCAAGAGGTCTCTTCTAGACTTATTTCCTACATTTATTTTATACATGAAATAGGATCTCTTCCACTTACCAAGGTAAAGATACTTAGCATTCAGAAATCGAGCTAGTCAAGGAAAATGTAAGATCAGCACTTTTTAATTTTGGAGCCGTAAAGCGCAGCAACAGAGTGAGACAGATTGTGCTGCTTCTAGAAATACCCATTTAGTAATGGGTATGCCCAGAGACCCAAAACCAGGAACTTTAATGCAGCCTGTTCTGTGCCACTGAGTTGAATCTTTTAGCAACGGTTAGTTTGCCGAGAAGAATATGAGGCATGGAAGGGAGACATAAAGTATGCGAGAAAAAAAGTTAATCATGTTCAGCATCTAAAGATCTAGACTGATGAATAGCTAATTGGCTGAATCTTTTTTAATGAAACTATTTGCATTTTTTTATGTTAAGCAATGATAAAATGGAGATGGAAATAAAAGCAACTCCCAGCTGACTAATGGGAATGGATAACCTCTCACTAAAACCACCTTACTTTTAACATAAAGAAGAGCTTCTTTCTGTTTCCTTCATCTTTCTTCTACAATGTCTGTGTTCCCAATAATAACATCTTGTTTAGCTGTTTCCTATGGGCTAACAGTGACATTTTAGTTTAATGGTTGATGAGTTTTCTGAGGGCTATGTCCACCTTCTATCCTTGCTAGAAAGTACTCTCTCTCTGATCCAGTATCTTTAATTGAGGTGTTATTAAGTAAAGGTTCTTGTAAAGGTCAGCATAACTCTAAAATAGATTCATGAACAAAAAAGAGACATGGTTTTCTGTCCTGCCTCACTGCAGTGCCATTTTATTCAGCACAGTTTTCCTTGGTGGTATTATCAAAGCATGATGAGAAGGCGAGCTTGGAAGAGTTGGACTCTCAGGGATCTCTCTGCAGTTCATGAAAGGACAAAGTTTCCCCTGAGGGAATTTCACGACATAACTGCCCACCCTGATTTGTGTCCTGGCAGAGCATCTCCCCCCACCCCCTCCTCCTTTAACTTTCTAGTTAGATGAGGGAAAGGGAAGTACCTGAAGCTATTTTTCAGTCACTGTGTATATACCTCTATGGTCTGGCACAGAAATCCTTCCCCTAAACGATTAAAATCTTCTATAGCTGGCAAGGCGGAAGGCTGAGAACAAGGCCAAGCCGCAGGAGCCCCCAGTTCCAACCTCACAAGCTGTGTGTCTGGCACTGTGCAGCTTCTGCACTTCTTTCTTCTTATCTTCCCTCTTTAAAATGCAAGCTAGGTCACATGTAGCTTGTCTAACGCTTGATGCTGCAGAGAAATTAAAAATAGCTGCATCGTGCTACTTAGGACTAGAAAAAAAACGTTCAGTTCGATTTAATGCATTCTTGTGTAGTTGATTTCACCCTGTGCAGCTCTAGTGCAATGAAGCATAGGCAGGTCTAGCATTTACCCTGGTACCCTCTGATTTGACCAGAAGTCCAGTATTTACTCCCTTAAATGATCAGAAAGGAAGCCATCAATTAGAAGCAGTTCAGGCACTACAGTGGATATGGCAGTGGGATGGAGCACTGGCTATGACCCTACTGGACCAACTAGCTCTGATCTCAGCTGCAAAATTTAGTAGTAGTCCTGGATTTATATTTTTTTCAGGCATTTGGGGTTTATGAATAATAAGTAGGTCCATTTATATAAATTACTCGAAGGAGTTTGTGAAGGTCAGTGGAATCTAATCCCAGGTTCTTTTAAATATTTAGTTTATCATCTCTTTGTGTTTAAAGTATCAGAAGCTGAAACTTTAATGATGTTATGCAGCTGTAAACAGATGTGTTCACCTGATATTGAGGAAGGGTATTAAATAAAATCCCTCTTATCCAGGAAAGGCAAAAAACGTTCTGGGGCTTCTTTTACAGAGGACATTGCCATTTTGTTGAGCGTTTATCTTGTTTCGTGTTTCATACAGATTCATGGAATTCAGGAATAGCTTAGGTCAAAAGGGATCTCTGGAGGTTAACAGATTCCCCAGCTCAGTGCAAGGTCAGCATCAGTGAGATCCTCATATTGCTTCAGGAACAGCTATGAAATACAGCCCACATAGGGAAACGTAGTGCAATCATATGGTATAAATTTCTGGACACCACATGCAAGGGATTCTGACCTAGAGCCTGGAATTTTTTTATTTGTTTGTGTGTACGTAGTTTTGTCAGTAATGCACTGTTATGTTGCCAGGTGGCATGGAATTAGATGTGTGAAAATATTTTCATACAAATTTCACATGAGTAAAGAGGGCTTCTGTGTGTACAGTAAACTCACTGCAGTTTCTATCTCTAGCACATTTTCTGTATTTGCAGGAATATCTCAGCAGTCCTAATACACACTACCAGGTTTCCTGCTGCCATCTGGTCTCAAGTTGTTCCTTGAGCGGAGAACCAGCCTATGTAGTTACTTGGTTGTGGAGTTACCTCAGAACAGAGCTGTGCCAGTCTCCCCCTGTACGTGCCTCTTAGTAGTGTACCTCTAGAGGCCACGACATTTCTTGGGATCTGAAGTATGCCCAAAGTTTCTGAGAGGCAGAAAACCTTTCAATCCAGGCCCTAAGGGCAAGGGCTGCCTAATGTTGGACATCTCTTACTCTGGTGCAGGGGGAAAGGAAAACCCTGACAGTCCTGCCTATTTGGATGACTCAGAATCTTTAATGTATTCTGAAGCTTTACTTCCTGATGGGATTTTCTGTTGTTGTTTGTTCTTGAGAGCTCAGTTGGATGAGGCACTGAGCAGGGCAAGGACTGAGAAGTAGGTAAAAGCATATTGTGTACCATATTGTGTGCATATCCTCAAGCTCTTGGGTGATACTCAATAATACTTCATTAAGTAGGATGGTTAATTACACTCTCAGTACTGCATCTGTAAACAGTTAGCTATTTATCTGCTTAGACCACATTTAAACACAGTATTAAGAAGCAGTGACACAATACTATCACTAACATATGCATATATCAGCAGTCCATGGGGTTCAGTGGGAAAAGGTAATTATGATCAGTATAAAACTGGAAAACAAGTAATGCATGATTTGACTCTTGGGAGAGCTGTTAGCAGAATAGGCCAGTATTTTGTCTCTGTCACTCCAGAGGATCTTCAATGCAGTGGTGTTTTTTTAAAAATCATTTCAAATGAATGAGGTTTTGTTTACAACAGCAGAGAAGACATGATAGCCATCTTCTTTCTGCTTTCTACTGCTGAAATGTGCCTTTCCCCCATGTCCCTCTTCTCCTTCCTCCCTCACTGCTGCAAAAGAGGGGGAACTATTTTGGATTGTGACCAGAATGTCTGAATGAAACATTGCCAGAATGTTTCTTGCTAGTTTCAATTCAGATCATGCAAAAAGTTGTACAAGCACCTAAACATCCAATTCAAGCCCATTTCTGTATTAGATGTTTATTCCCTTTGTTCTATTATACACATTTCTAATTTAAAGGAGTATATGACTGATGCCATTATGTCCTTTGGAGTTTTTGTGTCATAAATTTTCTTGGCCATAAAGTACATTAAAAAATGTACCTGGCTATTGAGAATTTCCATGCTTTGCACACTGAAATGCCAATTCTAACCCAGGGGAAGAAATCATCAATTGGGTAATGAAATTGAAAGTGTGATAATAGATTTATTACTTAAAATTTTTGATTATGCCAATTGACCTTTTAGTTAGACCTTTAAGCCTTCATAAAGTCCTCTGCTCCTTGACAGGAAAAACCCAACAACCCTGTGCTAGCAATTATATTCATTTGACAACTATGTCTGCAAAGCAAAAACAGAGCAAATGGAGCAAACTGAGTTCAATGAACTCTTACCTATGAGGTCTCCAGCGTAACATCAACTCAAGCAGCGTGAGGTGAATACTTGGCACTGTGCACCTGAGGTAGGAAAAACAGTACAGTTTCAGCATAGCACTTACATGTAAATCATTGCAATTACTGTTGATGTTTTGAATTAACTCAGCCAATGACCCACGAATGTGTCTGAAGGCAGCGCTTCCCCAGAAGATAGACACAGAACATGAGAGATGGTGTGCATTGGCACTCACTTGCCCACTGTGAACTTTTATCATTAAGCAGCTACAAAGGGCACAAAGGGCACAGGTATCTGCTAGGCAAATCTTACACAGCAGCAAATTTAGCAAATAGAATCAAAGGAGTGACTTCAGAAATAAGTGACATTGGTAACCATAGCTCATGGCTCTTCTTACAGTTTCCATTTCAGAGCACCATTAGTGACTTCATCATTATCTGATATTAATCGTATCTACCTCTGCCCTATCAAAAGGGATTAGCAGGGTGGATGACTGAGCTCCCAGGCCAGGAGCACAGGGTGCAAGAGCAGAGACCGTAGATGAGTCTTCTCACTGCTCTTTCTTACACCTTAGCTGTTTTCACACAAGCGTGATTGAAGCTCGAAAAACCACACTGTGTTAGTGCAGACTTCAAACACAGGCAGCTAAACAGTTAGATGTGTGGGGTGGAAGAAGCTGCAAAGAGGTTTATAGGGAAATATGGGTATGAAGACTGTTGACATACTTGGGGCCCTGACAAGTTTCTTATGAATGCTATCAAAACTGCATATGCAAGCTAAGTAATTTCATTAGGTCTCCCAAGACCTCAGGTATTAGGTTTCAGCTCAGAGCAGTGACAATACATGTGTGCTACCACAGCCTCCTTCTCCTTTACCTTGTACTTTCTAGCCCTTGCACCTCCCAGTGTTCCATCCTCTTTAGCACGCGCATCTTGTAAACACATTTAATACACACATCTAATCTTTACATGTTGAAAAAAAGATGTAAAATGTGAAGCCTTGGAAGGAATTTGTAACTCTAGACAGTCCTACTGCATAAGAAAGGTCTTTTAATTTTAAAATAGACTTACCCCACTGAAATCAGCAAAGATTTTTCATGAACAAAAGGAACAGAATCTTGACTTGTGATTTAAGACAACGTTATAAAATTTCCTCAAATTTGGCTGCATGATACAATATAGAATGTCACAATTCTTTTCAGAATCTTAAGATGAAAGGTAATCAGTAATTAGGTCTTATGTTCTTACTGCTGATATTTCAAATGATGTTTCTTCATCAAAACTCTGTGACACCGTGCTGCAGGAACACAAAGCCATAGTAAAACCTTGCCTCATGCTTTAAAGTGTTGCACAATTCAGCTACAGCCCACTATGACAGAATCCATGATGTAACCATAATAAATTATTTTAGGGGAAAAAGGGTTAGTTTTATTTTAACCTGTGTTGCAGTTACAGCTATTCTTCAAAGCATATTGTTCTTAGAGAGCATCACATTGCCCCACCATGGCTGTGTGGACTCCTGGTGATCAGCAGTTCCATTCCATCCTTGTCACTCCTCTCTGTTTGTCCCCTTCTCTGGCAATGGAAAAAAGGAGCAGGGGAAAGTAACTGTTCTTGTGCCAGCTCAGATGCCTCCCCAGTGAGTTTAAATAGCTCAGCATAGACACTGCATCTCTTTGTCCTCTTCAAGTTGTTCATTTCGCAAACAGAGACTTGAGAAGCAGTGATCAAATTTGAAGCCTTTTCTGAACTCAAGCTGAGGTACCACCTCCTCACAGGCAGCATCAAAGGGCTTGGATGATAATGGGGATGTTAATGAAGATGTCTTCAGAGGTCAGGCAGCAGCCTTGCGAAATTACAAGGCACAGATCTCCACAAAAATGGCGGCTAAAATTGCTTGTATTTTAGCAGAACAGTGTCTGTTTTGCATGATTTAAGTGTACCTAACTGGTCTATACCAAAAAATCATGCAATCAGAATACAAGAGGCTAATTTGCTAGCAGGAATTGCTGCCTCACCACTCTTTTGGTGTGGACCAGCAATCATCATGAAGGTTATTGGCTTATGCATAGGTGCTACAACGTGTGAGAGAAGTACTGAGACAGACCTAAAGAGCATAGTGTTAATTTTAGCACATTTTATGGCTCTGTATTAAAACCAATTAAATGTATCACCTCATCAAGGGGGATTCATTGCTAGTCCTTTGGAACAACAGTAGGGTAACATCTAAATTAAACTCTGTGTCTCTGAAGGGTGGTATGGAACAGTCTCAGCATCTGGCAGCTCATAGCACCTTGTGAATCGTTATTCTGCTGGGAAAGAAAAATATAGTCTGCCATAATCTCTGAAAGATTGTGGGGCAGGAGATCTGAACCATAAGTCTCCCTTTGTTCTTTCACAGTATGTCTAAAACGGGTGGTAGTAACACTGAAGCAGAGTGACCTGGTGTGCATGAACACACGGTCAAGTGAGTGGAGCTGAGACCACAGACTGAAAAGTCATTTGGACTAAGGGGATCAATAGCACAGATGAGCTGATCCAAGGTCAGAGCAGCCCCTGGGCTTTTTGCGATGGGAAGCTAATGAGCTGGAGGCAGAGCCGAGATGGATCTGGTTGGCTTCTCTGATAAAAACATCTCTGTATTGTTTTCCCTGGATTTTGGCATTCTTTCTACATAACAAAAACAAACAGAGTGTTTTACTGGAACATGATTTTTTAAAAAAGCACTTAGTGTAAACTTCATTTGAGGGAGTAATCATACCACAGTAGAAAATAAACAATATAAATAACATCTGTGTAACATGACTTCTGCTATGAGAGCTAATGTGAATGACACTTGAAGATCCAAGACATTAATTCTCTACGCTGAAAAGGAATAGCCTATTGCAACATTCCTCTGTGCCAGCAAATATCCTTATTCATTTAAGGAACTATCTGTGCTTATCTAGCATAAGTAATCCATGATTTCTAGGGTAATGTAAAGGAGTTCTTGCCAACTTGCACCTCCTAAAGAACAGAAAGCAGGGTGAGGAATGGGTAAGAGAAAACTGAATTCCCCAGGGCAAAAGGGCAGAACCTCATTCAGAACAACAGACTGCAGCAACACAAGTGCTCCTCTCAAGTGTCACCTTCACAACAGCATGGCTAACTTTTCCACTGGCTTAGAAGGTTTGGTGCAGACACATTAGTATGGATGTGACTTGGCTTTCTTTCTTTCTCCAGTTTCTCCCAACAACGGTTCAGGAAGTTTTGCATAGTGTGCTCCTGAAGACCTGGTGGTTGGGATGATGGAAATACACAGCCATCAGTGGGTGTACATAGGCCAGAGAATGTTTGCAGGTAGAAGCAGTGTGGTTTATTGGATCAGCTGGTGTTGCTGGAAATTATGTAAACCTTCAGGTATGCAAGCCCTTATTCAGGTCTGAAATAGAAGCAGCAATTTTCAGAGCTAAATACAAGCTGAGAACAAATGCTCAGATGTTAATTATGTATGTATCAATTAGGCCTTTGTTTAAAGAGAAGATATTTGGTAGATGTGCAGAAGAAAAGATAGTAAAGAGGGAGGAAAGTGAGACACTGTGAAAGTTAAAGTTAAATGAAGCTGCTTGTCACCCAGAGGGAAGAAGAGACAGGTAGTTTATAGCTTGGGGAACAAGAGTCGATCATGGTGAGTAGGAGGAGAGTCTAATCATAAAAGTCACATTTACAGAGAGCGTGCTCCTCCATATCAAGTGGCTTTAAGAATTTCAATTCTCAACCTCATCTTTAGAAGGAGGTTTGGAGAAGTGTTCTATTGGTAGCTAGGGGTGGTTTTTTTGTTATAGATTGACCACTTGGGACATTCCTGTCTATACTGATTGATTGCTTAATTTTACTCACACAGTTACCATCAGGCCACCAGATTAATTTTGTTGTACTTCTGGGAATGTGGGTGTGGGATTTAGAGAAATTCAGGAAGGGAGAGTTGGGGGTGGGCCCCATTTTAGACAGGAAAGATCAATGTGGGTGGAGAGGGAAGGGTAATAAGATGAGTTAACTACAAAGCTTCAAGGGGTCCATCCCCTGGTTTTCTGGGAGCTTCTCCTGCGGAAGCTTGTAGGAAGCTGTGTCCTTCCTGCCTCACGCAGGATCCTTTTGAGGAAAGAGATAGTGAGGCCAGTAACCAAAGAGTTCCCATCTCTGTCGCTGGGAGGCCCAAATACTCAAGAATGGTGTATTTTAGGTTAGCAGCACGACATACTATATATTCTACCAAATAAATATTGAAAACAGAAGCTCTGCTCAATCAGATCAGTAAGAAACCAAATGTTTAGTCAATATTGTGAGTACTCTTTGGTGAGGAGAGTTCATCTGTTGATTCTACTCAGCCCACACAAACCTGAGGTGCTTTTTTAGTGTAAAAAAGAAACCTCCACATGAAGACAGTGTTATTTTTAAGTGGCTTTGTAGTAAAGGTAGCCTGAATTTTCTATGAAATATAAAACTGGTGAGACAACTTTAGGAAACCTTACTGTAGAATGGAATACTGATCACCTTCAATGCATATTTTTCCACATACACATGCATGGAATCCAAATCAGAACATTTTGTAAGGAAATGCAGAAGGGTTTTGTACTATCCAACTGTGCACAGTCTGTGAGCAGTAAAAACTTAGATACTTCTAGATTACTAAAATGTCTCTCAAGTCATAATTATAAATCAATATGCATGTGTACAAAAGATTGGTGTCTCCATAAAGTGCCTGAAATTCAATATTCTTAGTCTACTGTGCCTTCTGAAAGTGCCTGCATATTTTATATTCCCCCTGTGCTAAAAGTTGTCTCTGTATTTTATGTATTGTTATTTGTGAAGCACTATTTGCAAACATAAGTAACAGCTACCACTGGAGATGATATACAGGCTGTATAACATGCCTGAAGAAAACAAATCTAGAGGCATACAAA
The DNA here is from genome assembly GCF_000696875.1 of Nestor notabilis. Lineage (NCBI taxonomy): Eukaryota > Metazoa > Chordata > Aves > Psittaciformes > Psittacidae > Nestor > Nestor notabilis. The sequence goes on along the minus strand of NW_009941050.1, from coordinate 1,188 downwards.
TGCCACCAACTATAAATTTCAAGGACACGGTAAGAATTTTAACCTCATGCTAATGCTGTTAAAAGCACACCATAGCTGTGTGGGATGCATTCTTGTAGCTGGCAGGAAGGAAAATAGCTCCAGACTCCGGTTAATGTGTGCGTTTCCATGGTTGTGGTACCTATCTGTACAAAAACCTTTGTTTGTTTGAGTCAGTGGGATGTGCAGTCAGTGCACATTCCTATTGCTGCTGTGTGTTATCCGCTGCAACCATCTGCTGGCAAGTGGTTCCTAGGTAAGCATGGCACAGTGGAGCACTTTCCAGCTCACAGGTGAGATGCGCAGCTGAAGGGTGACCTGCCTGCATGCCCCTGATATCTGACTGACAGCTTGGAGCTGTTAGCAGGGAAGGGTCCCCACACAGTTACCAGACCGGGGGCCTCACATCAGCTCATTCATTCAACATCAGCACCAGGAGGTGCCTTTACCCAGCCGCAGCCTGAAAGGTGATTTGGGAAACACTGCCAGTGTCCTCTGAAGAGCCTCAAGCACCAGGTAGCACATGGAAATCACAGTAGGGACTCCCCCGCATGGAAGGCACCGTATTGCTGACACAAGATTCTTCCCTGTGGCTCAGAGCATGTGTCCTCTTGACCATGGCCTCAACACAATGTTTTTGATTGATGTGGATGGATATAGATTAATTGGAGAAAAGGTTTTCTTCAGTTCTAGGTTGGCTACTTTAATATGGTACCAAATAATATCAAAGTTAAGCTTGAAATCAAGGGCTTTGAGACAAACAACACAGTATATATAGTTTGATTCTTTTTCAGAATACATTCCAGTGAACCAGCATTTTGTGTTGGGGAACTACTGCCTCCATGCAGTATTCATTTTTGCAGGGTTATTTTCTGACAACCAGAAATCTTGCTCACTATGCTCATGCACAGAAAGCCGAAGATCTGTGCTTTTTATCCCTGAGTCACTGGCTGGTGTTACCCTGGGCCGATCTCTCTCATGCAATGGGCATTCCTCTAATAAAGTGAATTTTTGTTTGTATTTAGGTTGAATTAAGCTACAGTAGTAACTAGGAGATATCAGCAATAGCGATACTTATATCAGAATAAGGTAGATGTTTCAATGTATAGTTATTTCAAGGAAAACCCACAGATATTTCCCAATCATAGAATCATAGAACAGTTAGGGTTG
>NW_009941049.1:0-1766 GCF_000696875.1 Nestor notabilis | reverse complement strand
ATATAAAAAAGAAAAAGCCTGAACAAACTGGTACCTATTTCTATCTCTTGTTGAGCCAAAAGTGGAAATTATGTTTAACCTCAGACCTATGATTTTAAATAAAACAACTTAATTGCACGACGTAAGAAGAATACTGGCACATTTAAAAGAAGGGTTCTGCTGTAAAGCCTTGTTAGTAGTCTTACTGTAGAAAAAATAACTACACTATTAAATGCTCTAATATTTAAATGGCGTACCAGAGTGGTACATTTTCATGGGTTGTACCACACTTCCTAGTGCAATGCTTTTTGGCAAGCACAGGATAGACAAATTAAGCAAGTTTCCCTCTGCTGCTTGAAGACACAGACAAAACTAGGAAATAATGCTTTGGAAAAGCCCTAAGCATTTTCTTTTTTCAGTATCTCCAAAGTATGGGGGAAAAGTAAAGAAAACACAGGATTAGTAATTCACTTAGTTAGCACAAAAGCTACTCAGAGAAAAATACATTTAAATCAAGTACCATGATCACACAAACGAAATCTCATCCTGATACAAAAGAATGACAAGAAGCACTAAGAGGAAGGCTGTTTACCTCCCTAACTCAATTTATTGCACGGCCTGGCACAGACATTTCCAATTATAGTTATTAGAGTTGCAAAAAACTTTAAAGCAAACGTTAGCAACGGGGAAAAAAGGAAAGCTCATGTTTCTGATGTTATGTGAAAAGTGTATATTCAGTCTCAGAAAGTAAAACTGAAACTGAGAAAAAAATATATTAATGAAGTTTATACTGTGAGAACATGTAAGAATCTAAGAAGGCTCAAAAGAAATGTTCAGTCAAGGGACAGTCATACCAACTTCTGTATGTGTAAAGACATGCTACGAACACTTCTTGTTTCAAGCATTTAAATCAATGAGGAACAAAAACAACTACCATGAAGTTACAAATAATGAAGTTAATTAACTTAGGAAAATATTCCTATTTAAAATAAACATATATACAAGGCCATGAACTGCCCCCTCTTCTCCCTCCCCCCCAAAAAAAAAGTATTGAGGTGGAAGATCCAATCATTCCAAGGGACATTTTTAAAGAGAGGCCAGTAGCAGCAGAAGGCTGAGAAACAGCACTGTTGTTTTCTGCAGTGAAATTTTATCTTTTCATATATATATATATATTAAAAAATAATCACCACATAGTCATACCATTCTACGTGAGGGAGGATTGGAATATTTGTAACCGTAGCTTACACATGTATAATGAAGACCTGCACCATTTTTCTTGGACAGGGCACATGACAAAAGACACTGAACAGAAGGAATTTTCTAGAATAATTATCTATTTCCATCACGAGGCAGTTATTTGTGCTGTAACAGCACCCTTAACCACCAACATGTAATGATCTCTAAACATAAAGGTAAAATAAAGCAGAACCACTAAAGAAATTACATAACGTTATGAGTTAATGCCTTTACCAGGCTGCCCCATCCAATCTCTCATTTTGAAAAACACAAGAGGACTCAAGCAAATCCAGGCCTTATGCAGCATTTCTTCCCATAATTGCTTTCAGGACTTTGTCCAAAAGTCAGACCATCATTCATTAACGTACGATCAAAGCTTCAATTTTCATTATCGTTCCCATAAGCAAGTTCTGCAGTAATAAAGCGTGTCTCAGAGCTGCAACTCCTGGCACAGTGAGAACGCGTCCCTGGGAGATTTCACAGAAATAGGGAACATCGTTCTGCCCGGGATGACAGCCTCGCCTCTCCGCGGGGTGGGGGTGGGGGAG
>NW_009941048.1:25366-27643 GCF_000696875.1 Nestor notabilis | reverse complement strand
ATATAGGGTATATATTCTGAATACAAATATATTTTTATATATATAAAAATATTTTAGAACTTCTGTAGTATTTCTGTAATGTAATTCCTGTAAAGACTCTAAGGTCTTGCGTTTCACTTAGCTATTATGTTCAACTACTTTAGTTTTCTCTCTTCTCTAGCCAAAATCACACACACACAAAAGGTGAGGAGGGAGAAAACAGCCCATAATAAACTAGGGGTTTTATTTTTTCCCATTTTAAATACTTTTTCTAAGACAATATGTGGTTTTGGAGGGGGAGGGGAGGTTGTGTGGAAATCTGCTTGCTGTTTAAGAGCAGGAGAATCATTACTAATTAATTCATAGCTGCAACATGCCTTTCCCTTAGAACATTTTATCCCTTTTAATGAGCAGATGAGCACTGAAAGGAATGGCACAGTTGCTGCTCTCCTCCAGAGAAGCTAGATTTTCAGCCTTGCTTTCTCACCCAGCATCACACTGTGAGTCAGCGCTTTAGCTGGGGTCGGTACCCGAGAGCTTCTGTCTCTTCATCCAAAGTGAAGACCCTCACGTCACATTGTCCTCCTCTGTATATTGTTTTCCTGGCTAGTCATTGAAATCCCCAGCCAGCTAACACCCAGCTGAAGAATGCAGCCCTTCCTCATCTCACACTCACTATTCTGAGCAGGGTGGGAAGCGCGTGAGAAAAAGGCTGTGAGACGACATCCCTAATACAGCCTGACACCTCTTCATCCTGCCATTGTGCTGGTTCCTCCAACACAGGTCAGAAACACGCTCCAGAAACATGGTTGCTTCCCATTCTGAAAATAGACAGATGAGTCACTTTCAGCCTTGGCAGAGAGTACAATTTAAGGGGTATAATAAGCAGCACAATAGCTGGACAGGGATTCTTCAGCCCACCCACTGCTCTCGGATGCAGTGTCCTCAGAATAGTCCTGAGGAAGGATCCTCTTTTCCATGACTGTTGCCACATCTACCGGAGCTGATCTGCCTGCTTGCAGGAAGAGGAGGTGGTCATGCCCTGTAGAAAGATGAGGTGCACTGCGCTTGCCCTTGTTTTCCTATGAGCTGTCCCGCAGCTTTCCCAATGCAGCTCAGCACCTCCAGCAGCCGCCTTTGGTTCACCTTCGTGATTTCACATGGAAGCTGGTAACCCCACCTGCAAAAAATCCTACAAAGTGCCTGCTGTTGCAGCTATCGTCATTGGCTTGCACTGCGGGTTTCTTTTCTTTCTACCTAACCGTCAAAAAAATTGCCTGCAAAGCTTCAAAATACAATTTGAGGCTATTTACCTGCTTTGACCTGGTGTGCACTGTTGAGTTAAAAGGTGCAGCCATTTTATATGGCCCTGTACACATGGTTAATACCAGCAAGAATCATTTCAGCCCACAACACAATGGAAACTAAGGGCATGTTTCTTAGGGGAAATAAACCCCAACCACACTGTGCTTTTCATATAGAGACATCCCCAGTGCATGGTACGCTTTCTTAACAAACTAATTGACTCTCAGCAGGGAGGTGAAGGGAATGCCCGGAGCTGCAACAAAAATCAGTACTGGGCTGTAGCTTGTATTTTGGCCATTGTCTTTCTTTGGTGCATTGGTCTCATGCAGTAGTTTGCATGGACAGCGGGGAGCCTGTAGCAGGATAATCAGGTTACCGTGCTTCCATGTCCTGGCTCCCCTTGCTGCCAAGAATGGACCTGAAGTCCAATTTCTAGCTTAAATATTCATGGAATCTACCTTACATCTATGTAACTCTGTGAAATGTATCTATTTTCGTCTTCTTATTTCACATTACCTCTTCTTCCTTAATTCAGTCCCAGAGGCAGCAGGGGTGTTCTACTGATGAGAACAGTTGTGACTGGACAGGAAAATAAGGACATGCGTGAGAATGAAGAGTGGAGTTCCCCAAAACACACAGAGCATAAACTTCTGTTCACAGTAGGTGTGACAGGGACATTTGATTTGCACTGCGTCAACAGCAGCACCAGGGAAAGCAGTGGCCTCGTGTTTCCAGAATATTGAAATTCGAACGATATATCTCCATTTCATGCAGAATTCACTTTTTCTTCATGTAATACATATGTATTAGGTTCCTTCTGTGGTGTCCCTGACTTCATGTGGGAAAAAGAGTAAAAATTCAGGGATACCGCTGGGTGTGTGTGCTCAAAGGGAGCAGGGAACCTTTTAACTTTAGCAGATTTGTGATTTTGGGCTGGACTAGAGAGGTCAGATATTTCTGTTTCCCCCTGCTTTTACTGACTGATTCCATAAA
>NW_009941048.1:19631-25335 GCF_000696875.1 Nestor notabilis | reverse complement strand
CCTGCTTTCTGTCCATCCCCTGTGCATATCCAGGATGATCAGGATTTTGCCTCCTCTTCTCATGTGGCCAAATCACATTTAAAGTGATTGCCTGGTAATAAAATATTTTCTCTTCTTCTTTGAATAGGAAAGCAACTGAAAGATGTGGGCAGGTAGCTAGAAGAGCCCAAAGTGCTTATGAAAAAGCTTGGACTTCAAACACAGAAAAACTTATCCTTTGATAATGACAGTTTATCTGAGGCATGACATTAACGTCACCACAATACTACTGTATCTGAAATTAGTATTAGTCTATGCAATGAGTGCTTAGGGTAAGTAAAATAATGTGGGGAAACCTAGGCTTGATCTACCTTACTCTAGGTAAATTCATTTGTTCCTCATAAATTTCTTCACACTGAAGGAGTCGAGACTCTGGTCTCAGTGACAGGAAAGAAAACTTCTGAAAAAGAACTGATTTTCTGTATGAAAAAGACCCTAAACCAGGTTGCAAGAAATTGAATTGCTTTTCCATAGACGTCTGCTCTAACAAGCTGCAGGAAAAATGAGTTTCGAGCAGTATTTGCTCTGTATTAAGCCCAGTATTTTATCTGTGTGTGTAATGCTCAAACCCATGTTGCGCAGTCTGCTCACATAGTCTCTCTAAGATTAGTGCGATGACTGTGCATGTGGCAGTAAGGACAAACATCTCTCTTGTGACTTGGCAGGAGGACCTGGCTCCACCGCAGCCGCTGGAGCAGCCGGAGGTGGCAGGAGAGGGGGCAGGCACAGGAGGTGGCGGAGAGGTAAGGTGGTGCCACGGCCAGCACTTCCCACAGTCCCCGCGCCCTCAAGAACACACGTGGGCTTTTTCTGAGTTCTCCCCTTTGCTCTCCGTGGTTATAGAGCTGCCACGCGTGGAGCCCACCTGTATTCTCCTTTTCATGACAAAAACCTGAGCTCATCAGTTTTCACTTTTGCTACTTAAATTTGCCGTGAGTGACAGATTGGACAGATCTGCTGCCTGCTTTGGTCTGATTTTGGGGTGTAAACACACATATAACAGTTAATGCTTTTCTGTGATTTTGGAATAGCTTTTTCCTGGTTGCAGCCATGCTTTAGAAGAGTTTTAGATAACAAGTTAGATCTTCCTATAGCTTTTTCTGTATTTAAATTAATTCTTTTAATTTTTTATCTATTCCACCTGTAATGTCTTTTGAAAGCCCTGAGCCAAATGTCAGTCTCTGGGCCAAGCTCTTTCAGCTCTTGAGCAAGGAAGGACAACCTCTTATTAGCCAACATAGATGCTTTAAAGGGAAAAACTCTTCTCAAGTGGTATTCCCTTTACGATTTCAGTCCTAAGGCCTTTGGCTGCGCACTCCACAAGCCCCGCAGCACTGCATGCACCCAAACTCCACAGTTTTCGGGTTCTCTGAAACTCAGACTGTTTTCATGGTGCCTGAACTTCCCTGAAGTCTCAGTTTGCACCTACCACACTCCGCCAGTCACTATTCCCTCTGCTAGCAGTCCCCAAAAGAGCCTTACGAATCTAACTGACTTCACCTCTGCACAAGTGCTAACATCAGGCTGTGTGTTGGGGTGGGAGGCAGACCTGGCAGCAGTATGCTGGATGCTCCTGCCAGTGGCAGCCTGGCCCTGTGCTAGCACAACTTCCACCACATAGAAAATCACCCTCTTGTTTCCCTTGAGGTCTGAGCTGCAGTGAGAGTGTGTCTGGTTCCCAGAAGGAATGGATAATTCATTTATTTTTGCATCACACGTGATCCTTATTGTTTTGTAGCTGTTTATGGGTTTTTACATAGTGACTACCAGCATTGGGTTTTTTTCCTGATTTCATTTATGTATGTTTTCCACTGGAAATATTTAACTTTTTTTTCCTGTCTGTCTTCTCTCACAGGGTGAAAATGAAGGCAATTAATCACCTTTAGGGACTTACATCTCAAAAGATGGCATTCCAAGAGCATACATGGAAATATCAGCTGACACTATAACAGAAAAATCCTGCTCACCATAGACAACAATATTCAGCTCTGTAGCTTTCACTTGCTTCATAAACCAATGGTATAATATATATAAGCCAGACCCCTCTGATTGTAAGTAAGTAAAGTGCAGGTGTGTGTACCAGGGTGCGTGTCTCCTTCCCTGCTTCCCGACCCGCTCGCTTTGCGTGTTTTGGCCGGGCTCACTGATCTGTGCCTCACGTCCATCTGCACTGGCACTTGGGATCTCTAGGTATTGCAGAAATATTTTTTTTTTTAACTAATAAAAAAGTGTTTGAACAAGTTTTGTTGGTTTTGTTTGCACATTTTTAGATGCTGATCCTTCCAAACTGATGAACTTTTTGCGTAGAAGTGTGGTATTAAAATACAAAGATCTCAGGACTGTGAGGGCCTTGGATCGTGATGTAAAAGATGGGCAGTAATGAAAAACTGTATTTCTGAAGTCAACAGTGTAAGTAGGCCAGCTTTCTGTCTCTCAGGGCTGAAAAATACAGATCTCACATTTTAAATACTCCCCCATGTTTAAGAGAGAGTGCAGAGGGGAAACTGGAAAAAAAGAGGGGTTTTAAAAGACCGTGTAAGCCATGTAGAGCTCGGTTAGCATGTGTAATGTGCTGTTTGTTCTGCTTGCACCAGAGCTTGACAACTCCATCCTGACAGCTGGGTGTAACGAACGGCTGGGAGGCAATCAAAGAAGCGTGATGGGCACTGACCTGCCAGACCAGAACTGCAGTGCTCTGGCAGGGGGAGGCAGGACTGCTGTGAAACGCGTGAGCCCGATAACAGGTGCCAAAGGAGGAGTGCCGGTGCCAGGCCAGTTGGTTACAGCAGTCCGTCAGCCTGCAGATAGGCTGCGGAGGGAGAGCAGTCGAGGCCTTCCACACCCGCAAACATAGAGAACGGGAAAATGCTGCTACAAGATCATTGCTGTAAACAGTGAAGCCTGGGTTAAAAGCACGTCAGTAAATATGGATGTAAAGACGGGGTCTTTGATTCAGCTACAGGCAGAACACCCACTGTAGAGATTTAAGCTGCCTCAAAATCAGATTGTTAATCTTCATTGAACTGCATGATGATGACTACAGAAGGTATTACAGGTGAGACTTGCTGTAGCATGAAAGGATCTAGTGTGATATCAGCCTCTCTCACGCATTAGGAATACACATAAAGTATTGCTTTGCAGAGACCACAGGATTTCCATCTGAGTGGATGTTCGATCTTGGTGATGAAAGGGAACGAAAGAGCTTTAGCAGAAGTAAGAAGGCCCCTCAAAGGAATTTGTATCCAATATGTGCATACTCTTTTCTGATGCCCTGCAAAATGTCTGCCAATTAAACAGACTAACTAAAATTGAGGCCAAGGTAAGAGGGCATAAAGGCCCATGTGATACTCAGGCCCAGCAGCAGGAGGCTGGAGTCTATTCTTAGTGCTTGCTAGAGAGAGATGGAAAAACTCTGCTCCAGACCTTTGCTTTATGGGGATAAAACCAAAAACGTTGCGTCAGGCAGAGGAAAGAGGAGGTGAGTACCTTCGCTAGCTACAGCACGTGTGGGAAGCAGGGTGGGTATCGGCTGGGCAGGCTGTAACTCAAAGCAAGGAGTAAGCCACTCCCTGAATGCCCATCTCTCAAGCAGGCTTCAGCCCTGGTTCAAAAGGACTTAAACCAGGAGAAAATGATAATTGCTGAGCTAAAAGTGCAGGAGCACTGCTCCGCAGCACTGAGCTATGTAGCTGCTTAAGAGAGGCTTGCAGCACTCCACATTGATGTGCCTCTTCTTTCCTGTGGAAAAGGAAAGATTTAACTGGTATTTAGACACCTACATCAGGAACTGTGAGCGTAAAACACTGCTTGAGTATTGGCTAACATATGGGCATCAGAAGCGTCTGAATGTTTCCTAAGGATCTACCTCCGCGCTTGCCCGCCCCTCACATCACTGGGCACCATTTCGTGCCCAGGCTGCATGGGGGTTCAGCACTTCCCTGCCACAGCCCCTGCCTAGGTCTGGTCTAGTCCCATTGTGGTCAGAGTAGTGTTGATCCATCTTGCACAGGCAATCACAAGCCTTAAAGACAGACCAGGATGTGGTTTACTCCCACGTGAGCACCCTGCATCAGCAAGTGGGAACAGGGTACTGCTGTGCCCATGCAGTGGCTCAGTGAGCCTCAGTTTCCTTCCTGTCCCTTCTCCATACTGGCTGCTACCCAGCCAGAGAGAGCAGATATGCCAGTCTGAGCAGCCTTTGTTGAAGGTAAGAACACTTGTTTCTCCTGAAGTAGAGGGGTTGGTCATAAAAAAGCCAAAAGATTATCTAATAATTATTCAATTCAACCTTGCTGTACGTCTGTTTGATTCACTGCATGGTAAAGAAGTCTGAAGTTTTAATGAACATCCAGACGAGTGTAATGAGAGGTGATGGAATGAAAATGAAAAATGGAAGGAAAATGAAAAATGGAAGGATGGAGGAGATGCATCGGAAAGTATCCCACAGAAGAAAGTGCTTTTGCAAGGGAAGCACTGGGAATCCCCCTGCCCCAGGTAAAAGCTGGTGAATGCAAACGCTAACAAATAATTTTTTGCTGACAGTTTATGGTCCAGGCAATCAAGAGTTTCTTTTACAGGTCTCACCCTGTGAATTATTTAAGTGGACCTTGTATGTGTGATACCACTCTCTTACAAGCTGTTAAATTAAACCTGCTGTGACAAGACAGTGCTTGGTGCCAGATGCAGCAGGGCCATGGTCTGTCCCCAGTGACGTGACTCTGGGTGCTCACACTCAGACCTCCACAGTGATCCAACGAGCCAGAACAGCCGCTGTCAAGTGTTGCCTCAACTTGACTGTACAAGTTACCAACAAAGCGCTGAAGAACAGTTTTTTAACCCTTGTAACAGCAAAACTTACTTTTTACTGCATGTAAAACTGCAGTTAAGCTTTATTAAGTGATTTGTTCTGCTACAGTTCATAGCTTTTGAAAGCTTTCCTGCAATTATGTTTTAGCCAAGGGGTAAAGGGCATGCAGGGCCTGGTTTTTCAAAGGTGTTTGCCCGGGATGCAGAAGAGAAAGCAGTGACACTCTTCAGCATATCTCAATGCGTGTTCCACTAATTTAAATGCAAATCAGGTAATAATACACTTCTTAAATTCCCACTGCATCTGGAAGTCCTATTTTATGTCTGCATAATGCCTGTCCTAAAACTGAACTCAAAGATCACCAATTTAAAAACCTAAGGGCTGATATTTTTCTTAATACTGTTCTCCATAATAATATATAGTCACACACTCTCGTATAGCTTAGCTGTTTCATAAATGCATTGAAAACCTACCATATTGTTAGTAGTGCATCAGAAAAAACTCAGATTAAAACTGAGCTTTCTAAAATGTGAGACCAAATCCGGCCTGCACAACTTTGCAGGGGTCTGTTGGCAGTACAAAGTTTCTCTGTCAAGCTTTGGCACAGCTTTTTATTGAGTGGCTCCCAGTGTGAGGAGGACGCAAGCTCAGTAGCTCTGCTTCTCCACCTCTCCTCTCCTGCTGAGCCCCACATGGGGTGGGCAGCACTACCGTGTGCCAGAAGGGTAGAGCCATGGCGACCCTTCCTCTCTCACTGTGCCTAGAGATACGTACAATGCAGAGAGCATTGTATAGACTTTACCCTCAGCTTACCTCCCAGCTCACATTCTCATCTCTCCTCACCACTCCTGAAACAGG
>NW_009941048.1:0-19600 GCF_000696875.1 Nestor notabilis | reverse complement strand
TCTGTCCCTAGCCCTGTGCCAGATCTTGAGGAGTAGTCAAGCTTTTCTCGTCTTTATATCCCTTCTGATTTAAAGACCAGGCAATTTATTTTTTTTCTTTCCTAATATTGAAGCTGCAGGATGTCATGAGGCTCCACAAGAATCCCGGTATTTCAACATGATTTTAGCCTTTGGTGCTCCAGAAGATGGTAGAAACTGGACACTTCACCTAGACATTGCCTCAAGGTTCAGAAACCAGAAGGTAAAGAAATACGAATACACTGGCCTTATTTTGACCTCATGCTTTGAAGCAGAGCTGACGATTTCTGTAGAATGTTAACACCTGTGTAAAGGGAGAATGAGTTAGACCTGCTTTTCTCCTAGAACTATTTCAATACTTGAACTGAGAGGCTAATTTAGCTTAATTAGAACAACCTTAGTTTGATCTTTTAAATGACTAACATATGACCTACGATAATTATATATTTTTATGAGCAAACAATTCTGTTTCTTAAAAGAATTATATTTCTTGATGTAAATATCACTTCCTTTCCACACTAATATCAGGCTCTTTTAGCAGCTGTGGATGTTGAACCCTGCACACTTCCATAACTTCAGGAATGATCCATGTAAAACTTTTCAGCCCTGACACAACATTGCATTTACCTTGCTGAAGGAAACCATACCTATCTATAAACCCCAACCCTGGTAAAGTTATGATTGGACAAAGCCCAGTTAAATTTCAACACGTTCCATTTAATTAACCTTGTTTGTGCAAATTTTCATGTGTAAAACATGAGCTCTCGCTCTGATCAATTACTTCTCACCTTAATCAAGTAATAAAAACAGAAGGGTTTGTGTTACTGACATATGAGAGGGTGCTCACAGAAGCCATGGAAGAGGTGTGAAAGAAAACCAGACCATTTCTAATTTCCCTGTAGCACCTTAGATTTAACTCACAGCTATTTGGGCCACATGTTTGGAGTTGCCAACTAGCTCTAGAGCTATGGGTTGTGGAGCCCTCCCAGCACTTAGGGAATTGTTTTGGGGGGCTTGTTCTCCCAAACACAACTAACTGCTCATCACAGGCAACAGACTGAGAAGGTGCAGTGTATAGAGAGGAATGGGACATGGGAGAAGGGTGCTTGTGAGACAAGGTGCCTGTCAGAGGTGAGCAGACAGTGCTGCTGGGGTTGTGACGTTTCTTCGCATCTCAGTTCTGGCCAAGCAGTGCCAGTGATGGGCTCTGGCACTACCAGGTGGAGTAAGTTTAAGAATAACCTGAAACTCCAGGGGCACCTCAGCATGTGGTTCTGCCTGCACACCCTGGTACCTACCCCAGCTGGCATTAACTGGGATTTCTGCCTGCAGCCTCAGCAGATAGAGAGAGCTGAATGGAGCAAAAGTTCAAACTAACTTCCGCCCGTAGGTGGTTTGATTTGACCTTGAGGCACTGTGAATGATGCAATCAAAGACCAGGAAGTCCATTTGGAAAGAGGTAATGCATGGGAGGAGCAGGATTAGAAACCATAGAGGTACTTATAGGCTGGATATTTTGGTCATTACTGTGGAGATGTCAAGAGACAAAAAGCAAACCAGCTGTAGTGTTTTGGCATTTAGCTTTCAAAATACTCCATAATATCCCACCCTACCCCTGTCTTTTCATGTCATGAGATGACACGCTTGAGAACTGACAGTGCCAAAATGAACAATCCCACAATACTTGCTGGCCAGATCTATCAAGTGATGGTTAGATCCTCTCTCATAGTGGTGACTGAGAATTTAAAAACATGCAAAACAGTCAAAGCAAAGACTGGGATGCACAAGGAGGAACAGTTCTTGAAAAACCTTGTTTTTTCACCCAGATTTTCAGGATAACAGAGACACAGCATTTCAGAAGACCGTACATTTGAGAGCTGACTTTCTTGAAAACATAACCACTCATTTCCCAGGGCAGCCACAAGTGTGTTGTACTCCCACTGAAGTCACAGGAAAGGCCTATGTCCAGCTCATCATGAGCTCAAACACTTCCCATGACACTCGTAAGAGACAGAAGCCCATCACACACACCTAGTGTCAGGAGATAGATGCAGTAAAATGCTAGTCAGATGACATATAGCTTGGACCAGGACAGGAATGGATTTAAAGCCTTATTCACTTAGTTCATTGATCTATGATCAGAAAAAAGTTACTATTTTACTTCTACTACTTTAAACAGCCTACATCAAGAAAAGCTTTCAGAAGTTTCTGTCATGACACTATTTTCTTCAGAGGCCGAGACAAGGTTAAATTCTTTTAAGAAACATTTTTCACAAAATCCAGGAAAAGATCTGATCTACATTAATAGTTTCAATATTCATAACAACAAAATGAAAACTCAGAGAAAAATTGCTGCAAATTTCTGAGCAGCTGAAATTCAAATCCTCACTTTTGCTCAGGTCAATCATCCTTTTTATATCAGAGTGCTCTAAGATGCAATACATTCCATTAATTTTCTGATACGGTTTTGTAACCCTGTGAGCCACCTGATGCACAGATTATTTGTTATTTATATGGGATAAATACATGCTATAGCAAAGGTCCATTTTACCTCTACTCTGGGCTGAATTATAATGATCACAGCATATCAGTTTGCTGGGCAAGTGTAATTTGCTTGCTTTGTTTAGTTTGTTTTTTTTTTCCTTGGAATCAAGATAATGCTATTAATGCTAAGGATAAGATTACATTAGATGAGGAGTCATGCTGCCATGCTGTCAATAGGTTTTACTCACAAATTTGTACTGCTTAGTGTTTTGAGCAGGAGGCAAAGCAAGCAGTGGCACATATCAGACACCCATATTGAGTCCAAAGGGCCCAACAAAGATTTCCACTTGGAAGAATAATAGTTGAAGCTGGGGAAATCCAGGTAGGTGTCAGAGCAGAATTAGAGAACAGTATCTCAACCACTTAGGAGTCTAAAATACTTCTATAATGTGGTGCATGTTTAATGCTCGGTGTAGGTGTGCATCTGTTTTTAGTGTTCTCCCAAACACTGTTTCTCGCATTTGGGCAGACTACTACGGCTAGCATCACTGGGGCCCTTGAGCTGGAAATCCAGCAGTAGAAAGGAGCTGGGAGGGCAGCTGGAAGGTACTTGGTGCTGGAGCCTGGGCATGTCCTCTCTGGAGCCATGACAAGCTGCCTGGTGGGTGCTGGAGAGCTTCTTCCTATCTTTTATTACTGCTCTGCACAAAGTTAATCAAGGTGGCAGTGATCTGGCTAAGGGGGCTGAGAACGGCTGAAATCCACCCGTTTGTTATGGCTTTATTGTTGCTAGGCTCTCAGGTTTGGGCAAGAAACGTAATTAGGTCTGTGTAGTGGTTTTGTCCAAAAAATGCCATAGTCCCACAATAGTGGGTGTCTAATATCTGAGCTTTTGCAAATCCAAGTGAGAAAAACATTCCAAAACAGAAATCAGCAAGGAAGAGAAAAAGATACCTGATGTGAATATATAATCAAATGCTAATTGACCTGTCTTAGGGGGAAATTTGCTGTTTGAAATAATAAATGAGCGCTGCCAGTGGTCCAAAAGTTGAAAAGAGCTCTCTGAAATGACAGGCTGAATAGGAGCGGTGGAGGAATGCATTTAACCTTGTTTTCTGCAACTCTTCCTCACTTGGGTACTAATGAAGTACTAAACTTATGAGAACTGTCACTTCCCACCCTAGTTTATCCGTGGCATCTTGTTCTTGTGCCTATTTCTCAACACAAAGCTTTTCTCAGGAAGATGAATATGGGTATGAGTGTGACCGTCTGAACCGAGGTGCTTTGTACGCTGGAAAATGGCAATGAGGAGCCCAAGCCCCACAAAACTGGTGAGCCCTTGGCCCCCGACTCTGCCAATAGTTTCTTTGTACAAAGTTTCTTTGTACTGGGGATTGGTGGCAGAAAGCATAAATTCCAAACGCTAGTGGAAACCTGTGAAATGCCAGAGGTTAAAGCCAGAAACTGTTATTAAGGTAGTGGTGCTAGGTAAGGAAATGATTTTAAACATTATTTCTATGCTAAAAAAATCCATACTACAAAGCCACATTAACTTGGCTTCTTTTTTTCTCTTCCTCTGAGAACTGCTAGCACTGGCACTGCCTAACCCAGGCAAGGCCTTCAGTGCTGATGGGCTTTTGCAATCCACCCTGAGCAGGCAGCTGGAAAAATGACCAGATTAGAAGTTTCTTACAAAAATATGTATAAACATCAACTCTCACCATCTGACAGTATCCCACTTGGCAAAAGAGGACTGTGATCAAAACTGCTAGAAACTGAAAGAAGTTTGGGTTGGTTTCTGTTCCCAGGAGGTTCAGCTTACAGGGGATGTAGGAAAGAGAAAGAAACCCGCCCGGCGGCGATGAAAGTTGGCCGTGCCCAGGAAATTCTTCTCCAGTAGTTTTCCAGCACTCTTTCTAAAGCCCAGCTCAATGTTTTTGGTCTGCCTATGATGGTGGAACAAGTTTTTTTTTGTGGGTTTGATTTAAAAAATAAAAAAAACTTATAAACAAAGACAGTGCAGTGAAGCAGAAATCTCTACCTGGGCGCACCCTCTCTTTGGGGAGGGTAAATAAACGGCTTTTCTGTGTGTATTTTCAGCTCTCATTCCTCATATTCAAACCCCACCCATTGTACTAGTCACCCCAAAAAGCATCAGCAGGTCTCCTGGCACACATATAAAGGCAGGACACATCAGGACACCCGTCACAGTGTTCTATACGTTACCAGGCACATCATTTTACTGAAGCACAGGAGTGTTAACAGGTGTCAGAAGCCACGATGTCGGGTAAAAACTTCCAGGGACTGAAGGAACAGGCTGAAGGTGCAGCTAAAGATGCTGGTAAGAAAGATTAAATATCACTATATATTTGAGGGGGATGGGGGGAGGGGCTTAGCTGCTGCTTTCGCTTACAGAAAACACAATCTGAAGTTCCACTACATCAGTGCTAGCAGGACACAGCTTCCCTTTGATTCCTGAGACCAAGCTTTGGCCGCTGCCTGGAGAAGGCCCCAGGCTGGCCATAGCTCTCAGCTCGGCATGGGCAGCTGCCTCCATTCACCCACAGCTCCCTCAGCAGCTGCTGAGCATTGACCAACCTTTATCACTATCCAAAGACTTCTTTAAATTCAGTGTTTTGAGAGAAGTGAAGCCTTGTTTCGTAGTAATAGCCTTTTATATTTAGCACTTATATTGCTCAGGGCGATCTTTTCTCACACTCTGCAGTGGTTTTTGAACTGCTCTCCTTTCAAGAATCATAGAACCAGCTAGGTTGGAAAAGACCTTTAAGACCACCAAGTCCAACCACTACCCCAGGACTGCCAAGACCACCACTAAACCATGTCACTGAGGGCCTCATCTATATGGTTCTTGAACATTTCCAAAGATGATGATTCCACCACTTCCCTGGGAAGCCTGTTGCAATACCTGTGAAGAATATATCTATACTTGAAGTTGGAATCAACCTTTGATTAATGTTTGCTACTTGGCCTGACTATCAATGCCTTCTGATAATAACTATATTGACTGTAATGGACTGTTTGTAAAAAGCAGTGCAAGATTCATTCTGTTGTATTCTTCTCCAGCAGTGATCACTAGACTTTGTAGGGTATAAAAATACACTGTGCACATATTTCTGTCACAGCTATGCCCATGTTGTAGGGCCAGGCACTGTATTATTATTGTTATTGGAAGCCAGCTTTTCAATGCAAAGTATAATAGCTTTTACCATAAATGAAAAATTGAAATATGTGCATGGCTTATTCAAGCATTTTATAGTATATTCCTGAGAGTGTTTTGTGTGCAGTTCATTCCTAGCAGGGTATAATTTGTATCAGATATGGTCCTAGATTTTGATCCTGCACACACTTTGTTGTATAGTTGAAATACGTGAGTAACCTCACTGATTTCTTCAGAATTACAGTAAGTTTCCATATACCTGGGAACAAATGTGTAGTAGACCCAGAAATATGAAGTACACCGTTCACAAAATAAAGTAGTCCTTACTGCATCCTGAATATGTTCATGCCATTGAAGGGTCACTAAAGGGGGCAAAAGTGATAAATAGATGGCTATCGCTCTCTTATAAATTATCAAACATCTTACAATTACACAGCATCTCACTTTTTAAATGCTTTATATTCTGAAGTTGATCTCTTATGTTTCTAGCTTCTGCTTCTCTTTTTCTTCCATTTATATCTTGTTTGTGAAATCTTCCTTTTCCTGTCCTGCTCTGTTTAATTGGTTTGCTTCCATTTTGGGAAAAGCACTACCCCCAAATGGCCTGCAAAGAAGATGCATGTTAAATGGCCAAGCAGAATAAGCTAGAAAAATCAATAAAAGCAAGTGTAGTGTAAAACAAGCAACTTGCAGCTAAATGTCATAATTCCAACTCACTGCTAATATTTGCTTCTTTCTCTTTTTTTTATTTTATCTGCTTATCTGTCATTGATTTGCTCAGCTGACCATAGGTGCTAGGTGAATGCTAATCTCATAGCAAGCTGCTCTGGCAACACACATAGTTCCCAGGGAGCCCACAGGCAAAGCACACAACCCCAGCCTGCTCCATACCAGCCTTATCTCTTTCCAGGGGCATGACCTTCTGCAGACACATGGAAAAGCCAATTGACATAGGGAATTCTTATAAGCATAAATGTGATCAGCTGGAAATGAATTTTGTTTTGTCTTTACTTACAGCAAACACATTGGGACGGGCTACTGAGGGTGCCATCAACCAGATTACAGGTGCAAGCCAGAAAGGTAGGAGCAATGGTGTTCAAATCAAGAAGCGATGGAGTAGCTCAACACAAGCCAGTAGCAGGCAGTGCTCATTCCCTTCTATCCCAGGACATTCTTAGCCTCAAAGTCCTTGGTTTCAGTGATGATTTTTGGCCTTGTATAGATCTAATAGGAAAGTATTTCAGGATCTGTTGCTTAGTAACTCCATATGTTTATTAGCAGACAACAGCCGATGCTCTCCCGGCCACCACGTCTCACCCACGGCAATCACATTATGGCTTTCTTTTTAGAAAAGATGTGTGAAAAGCATGGACAAAACTTTGCTCCATTTCTTGAGGATGAAGTAACCCTGTGATTCACCTTGCTCCCCCAGCCAACAGGGCAGGGGTCTGCCCAGGTCCAGCCCTTTTCTGGCCCCAGTGCCTGCTGAGGCAGCAGCTGGGGTCAAACGTCAATGATCCTGCAGCTGGAAAGATGCCATCAGGAAAGTGTTGGCATCTCATTTCTGGGGATTGGAAGCAAATTAAACTAAAAACTAAGATCAATTCTCACTTAATTTTAGTGATTTCCTAAGAATAAGGTGACAGCTAGCAACTTTGGGGTCTAAAATGTTTAGTGAGAGCTAAAATGCATTGGCAATATCTCCTTAGAGTAGACATCCTCTCCAGCTCCATGGATGTGATGAGGTCAGGCTTGGGCACTTTTTGACATTCCGTGGGGAGGCAGCAAGATTGCCAAAATCTTTTTAACAGATATATCTCTTAATGTTTATAGTCTAATCATTTTTACACCTCCCCCTTCCATCATAAATATTAAACTATGTTGCATTTTTCCAGCTTTCAGCTTTTTCCCTCTCTTTCAGCTATTGACAAGGCTTCCAAGGCGGCGCAAGACGGGGTAGAAAAAGCAACTGGACACGCTGCAGAAGCAATATCTGGCCTTGGGAAAAAATGTGGATTTGAGAAATGATGCTAATTTAAACAAACAGTATTGCATATAAAAATATCTCTTTGGTCTGCAATTCCCTAGTCCTTTGTGTTTGGTATCTGGATAATTTCTCTCTCTTTGAATAAAAGAATTTTAAGGCAGAAGGCCCTCCTTATCCTTTATACAGGAAAAATACATCTTTTAGCACATCTGCTAACAATCTTCAACATTGCTCATAAGGCTTCAGCAACACTGTTGCCCTTCTCTTACAACAGCACAATTATTGTTGCCACATTTGCTGAGTGTATTTACAAATCCAGTGAAATTGTTCATCCTCCAGGACACCAGAACATTTGTGTGATGAAACTGAGCTTCCTTCCAGTAATCAGAAGTTAAGCTGGGGTTATGTTTCTTGTCAGCTTTTTGTTTGTTTCCATCTGCTGTGTTTTCAGATTAAGATAAATAAAAGGTGGTATATCCACCAGCCAGAAATATATCACCTTGTTATGTGTTCGTGCTGTTTTACTGGGGCTCTCAGTGAAGGATCACACGATGTCTTGCAAATCTCTTTTGTGCATTGATTCAAAGCCCAGTGAGGTCAGTGATCATCCTGTCAGGCAGGTGATTACTGAATCGTTTTGCAGTTTGGGAAACAGACATATGGATACAAATGGCCCCGCATGGCAAAGGAGCTCCATGGTGTCTGCAAGTGAACAGGAGTTGTGGTGCCCAGCCCCTCATCCTCTCTTTTACATGTCTGTTGCCCATCTAAATTTCTTACTCCCATTACCCACAACATACCTCCTGTTAAATCTCCTGGTGACAAAAACTGGACACTGTATCCCAATGCACGTTGCAGCACTACCACTAAAACCAACTGGTAGCGCTGATGTGAGAGACAACCCCATGGGGTGCTGGGCTCATCCCTTTGATGATGCCTGAGCTGCAGGGTCTGTGTGGTACCTCGGGGCACTCCGGACACGCTGCACAGCAGCTGCCCACTCACAGGGGCAGTGGTGCTCAGAGATGGAGCTGCTGCAGGAGGCACGAGTGTCAATCTCTGTGCCTTGGAGATTGAAATATTTATTTAAGATTGCTGCTTGCTGGGCAATCAGTGGCTGCTGCAGCCAGACGGGGTGCCCACTTTGTGCTGCTCTGTCAACAGAAGGCACTAATACCCACTTATTCACAGTGAGTGCTCTTATCTTGGCCTCTGGATGCTTGTCATTGCTAGGCAATGTTTCCTTTCTTTTCTTTCTTTTCTTTTTCCCCTTCTGGTTTGAAGCCTTACCAGCCTCAGTTCAGTAAAAGTCTAATCTGGGCCTCGCAAAAGAAAACCAAAGCATCACCAAAAGCATCTGGCTGCAATGAAACAGGACAATCCAGGCCAGTTTGAGATACCACTGCCTCGCACCCATTGAACAAGAGCTGTGGTTGACCAGAGTTTTTCTGAAGCCAATCTTTGCAAAAGCAGTCCTAGACTGACCCACCACTGAACCCAAAGACCACCCTTCCTGCAGCCTGCACAAGGACTGCACAGACTGAAACACCTTTAGAGGACCCTGTAAGTAATAGACCATCTGTGAGTAAACATAGTCCAGGGCTTTGCACAGAGTGTCCCTATGCAATGTCCACTGTTATTTAAAGCTTTAAAAGACTAAATATTTACCCATATACAAGCCCACAGAAAAAGCATTAGACTATTGCACTCTCAGTTACTGGGCAACCCTCAATAGTACTTAATTATTTAGTACTTTCCATGGTTACCTCCCTGATGGTGAAATCTTCAGAGGATGAGCTCTTTAGGCTCAGCATTTCAAACACCAGTGCTGTGTCTGTGGGTGACAGTGGTCCATACACCACTCTTCACCACAACTTCTTTTTCTCTGCAAACCACTTCTTAGTTTGTATTACAACTGAACAGTTGTGGTGGTTTTCATCAGCAAAACCTGTTATCCCCTTAAATGGCTGATGTTATTCCTCCTGCTTTGTGTATGGGGAACACAGCCCTGACTCCTGGTGTGCAGTTTTTATTATTCTGATCACAGGCGATGTCTTCAAGTGTAACTACACGAGTTGTCACTGCCCACTGCTCTGGCCCAGTGCTGGCAGCAGTGCTGGCACTGCAGGAACTGGACTGCCTGGCTGGAGGGACTGCTGGAGGTCATCCACTAGGTCGAGATGGGAGAAGCACCTTTCCCCATCTGGCCAAGGAACACCCAGAGGCAGCTCTTGACTCCTGAACTCCAGTGCAGGAATGTCCTTGCTGCTTCAGCACCAGTTTCAGGTGCCTGGTCAGAGTATTTCACATCTCTTCTGTCCGGAGGGTGGATGCTGTGCCACCGGCACCCGTGAGCCTGAGTCGCTTGCTGGCAAGTATTTCTAGGGCTCAACTTCAGTGCTTTGCTCCACAAATAAGGACACTGCCTTAGTCACAGTGCTCTTTGGCCTTAAAATACTTAGGGCTCTCTCTCCCTTGCGCATGGCAGAGGGAGCTGTGTCCCAACCCCGGACCATGTCTACCTGAAGGCTCCAGATGTTGCGTAAAAGCAAACCAGACATCCTTAAAGCCTGTACCAGCTCATGTGCCATCGGCCCTGGACATGTGAAGTTATCTAGGACCTGAGATCTCAGAGTTCCTAAAATTTACTTCTGGGTGTGCCTGCAGCTTCCTGAGCCACGAAATGTCGAGCGAAGGGGATTCATGAGCCAGCCTGGCTGGGCTGCCCAGCGTGAGCATCACCTGCCTCCTGCCCCACTCCAGTGCCCCAGAGACCTTCCCAGGGTGGCCGGGAAGCAAGGAGCCACCTTATGTCACCTTCACAGCTCAGCAGGACAGGGCACAAGGGGGCACAGATTTTGCCAGACTGCTCAAAATCTGTCTTTAACTCTTTTGCTTTGCCCAAAAAAACACAAATCCTTATCTCAGGTGAATGTTTTGATTAAGGGTTATCGAGAATCCGTGCTTTCTACAACTTTCGTGGCCATGGATTCCCCATCATGTGGCAAAGGTGATTTGTTTGTAAATCCACACCGCCTCCCCCTACCCCGGTGCCCTTTACCAGGTTGCCATGTGGTTTCCAGCTCCAGCCCAGCCCGTGTCTATGCACAGAGACAATGGGTTGGGCTCTATGGCCCCATGCCACAGGGGCCAACAGCCTCAAAAGAGATTTGCATGAACCATTTTCATTTTGCACATAAGCCTTGCCTTAATAGATGCTTCTGCTGCTTCGTGTCAGCCCCTGAGCCACTGCCAGTATCATAGTGGTACCACACACATGTGTGCATATACACACAAGGGATGATAGTTTCTCTTTTGCCTTCAGATAGGAAATTACGAAGAATTTCATGCAAAGAAATCCCTTTTACGCATGGGTCCTTCTTCCTGTGCAGTAACATTTATTTTCTTTCTTTCTTTCTTTCCAGCTCCCACACTAGCCCGGGCACCTGTGAGCACCCTTTGAGCATTTCTAGCCCTCGCGATTACTTTTAACAGCTGGGAAAGCAGGCAGAGCCCATGGAGAAGCTGGATGGCAGGGAGCACAACGGTTGAGCACAGCAGGTTAACCTGCTGCTTGTGCAGAGAGGCATGCCGTGGTAAACACTAACCGAGCCCTTCATAAAGAAAGCCCTTCTTACTGCTCTTTGGCTGGCCTCAGCATGAGCAGCTGCACAGGGTCTGCCGGTGTCAGCTTGCCCTGCCTTAGGGTTCCCCTCTCATCCCTTGCTGCTTTAGCTGCCATTTTGTTCCATGTCTAACTTAGGCAGCATTTACAACTTACGGTCTCCTTTGTCCTTTAGGAATAACCTTCCAGCTTTTTACTTCTTTTTCCAAACCACCCCCTTTGCAGTTATTCAGGTTCTCATTTCCCCCTGTGGCACATCCCATATGCCTGTCACAGACCCCCCCCAGACTCCCTTTGTTCCTCTAGGGCAGCCCCTGTGGGGCTGGTGGGGCTGAGGGGCTGCTGCAGTGGCTTTCCTGGTATAGCCACAGCTGGGGACCTGGGGCTGAGCAGCAGGACACGGATGGGACATGTACGGGACACAGGCGGGACAGGGGTGGCTGTGATGGGAGGCTGGTGGATGCCAGGAAGGAGCCACAGACAAGTGGTGCTGGGGCTCACGGTGTGAGAGTGCGGGAACAGCCAGTTAGTTCCTGAACATACTGTGGAGAAACCGCTTGCCATGAGATGGGGCAGCACGTCTGTGAAACTCTACTTCCTAAATGTAAGATCAAGAAACCAAAAAATGAATACACTCTTGCTGGGTTGGATGCTATTCTCCATACGCCACTGGTATTACTGCTGGGGGTGAAGCTGCTGTGAAGGCTGCGTGCTTCGCCTGTGTTAGGCCATTTATCCGTGACCTGAAAACATCTCAGGTGAGCCCACTCAGCCTCTCTCCTTCCCAAAGAGGAGCAGCAGGAGCAGCAAAGTGCAGCAAGAGGACAGGTGACCTGGGGAGCCTCAGCAAGCCAGGCCTCTCTCTGCACCACTTCACTCAGACTTCCAAGCAACCACGACTGCTGGATTAACAATGTTGGAGGGTGTATCTCAGCCGCTCCCTGGAGCCTCCAGTTATGAATGGATCTATTGTCTGTGATGTTGTCCAGCTCCTTTTCGGAGCTGCCAGCACTGTCTGCTCCCAGAGCCCATGGCAGCAGCGGGTTCACTGGGGTTTGCTGCCCGTGGAACAAACACAACCTTCCTTTCGTGTTCTAAATTCATCTCCTACCGATTGAAAAGATTGCCCCTTCCCTTGAAACTCTGCAGGGCTCATCTGGGGTGGGGGGGCCTTCCCCAAACCTGCCTGCACCTGAGCTGGGGCTCCCAGCTGTGCCCAGGCAGGGAACGGGGAGGCTATAAAGTGGCTGCAGGAGGGGAGGGCTTTGAGTGAGGTCTTGGCTGCGGACATGGAGGGCAGGTAGGAGCGGGGCATGCGAGGCGGCTGTGTGCTCTGAGGGAGGAGGGGTGCCGGTGGCGTGCCGTGTTGGTGGTGTGGTTGTTGTCATGCGGTTGCTGCGGCTTTGCCCCCAGTGCTCTGGTATCTGCACGGTGGTGGGGTGCGACCCATGGGAGAGGCTGAGGCAGGTCATGGTGCTCAGGCAGACTGGGGTATGACTGTCCCACAGCTCGTGCTTGTGGCCAAAAATGCAGGTTTTGTCTCTGCACTCGAGCCCTGTGTGTTTGGTCATGGTAGCTGAGCTGAGGAAGTGTATGTGCTTGTGCCTTGGCAGCTCTAACTGGTGCTGTCAGCAAGCTGTCCTGGCATTGCTTGCTCTGAGTGGAGCCCTGGGCTTTGGCTGGCTGATAGCTGGGCACACAGAGGGGAGTGAGGCACGGGGAGAAATGTGTCTGTGCATGGAGACGAGCCCTGCGGGGGCCGAGGCCCTCTCATTAGTCCTGGTCCACTGACAAGGGAAGTTCACTGGAATGTGTCACTGTGTTGGTCATGGCAGAGGGAGCTGAGGAGAGAAGTAGCAGCAATGGCGTGGAGGGGCAGCTCCTGTTACAGAAGGATGCAGTTGCCTGTGCTTATGTGAAGTTAGGAATGCACTTACTGAGATGTGATGGTGGATGGCAACAGTTATGGCACTGAGTGCAATCCAGTGTCAGTTTGAATGAATATGTGATAAAATCCTGGTACCCATGGAGAACTGCATGTCTTCACTGGTCTTCTGTGGATTTAGTCCATATGTAGTAACAAAGAAATAGGTTGTCTTTATATGTGAAAACTATGGTGTGTTTTAATGCTGTGTGCTTTTTTACTCCTGTGATGCAAGTTTCACCTTCACCTGTTTGTAGGGAATGTTGCAATGGCACGTACTCTCTCTAATGTTACAATTTAATATGCACCTGCAATGCGTCGGTGTAATATAATTAGGATTGTTTCAGTAATTCTATTTCTACACTCATGTTCATTGGGAAGTCAAAGCACAGTGCTGATGCTGTACTGATCTGCTCTTGTGCTTCTGAACTGGTGATGATGTGGCTTTTAAATAAAGAGCTGTACTTGCAGTACTGGAGCATGAGGGAGAGGACCCGTCCTTCACTTTGCGATCAAAATAGGATGAAGAGGGGTATTTCTAGTATCTCATGATAATGTAAACAGTCACCTTGCCAAATACACAAGCATATTACTGACTTGGAGTCTTGCTGTCTTCACACATTTCTCCCTGTCAGTTACTGGAGAAGCAGCAGAGCAGGACTAGGAAATCACTGTTTCCTGCGAGCAAGGCCAGCCATAGGTGATTGAGGATGTTACAGGGAACAATGGGTGTGTTTTACTGCCTGACTGCTGTGCACTGGATTTTCATGGCTCAGATGCTGCTCTGAGTTACTGAAATATTTTGGGACTCTTTCCTGCATTGTGGGTCAGTTCTGAACTTCGTCAATGCCCCTTGACTTGACATCAATTTAGAACCAACATCATTACTTTGCTTCTGTGTTTTATTTGGGTTTGTGGTTTTTTGTGGGTGTATTCTGGTAGAATTTGCTTTCTGATACAGTTGATCTGATCCCTTCCCTGCTGTCAGAAGATAAAATGATGCAGCAAAGCCCTTCCCCATCCCTAGAAAACCCTCCATATCATACCATATTTAATTGACATAAAGGAGGACTTTGTGGCCAGTAGGAAACTGGGGTGGTTGGAAGAAAATGGACCTTTTGCTGTAATGCTGGAAGGGACACTGTAGAGGAACTGCTGTTTATGGAGTGGCATGCCTGGGATCAAGAGAGGCATTCCTAGAGCTGCTGTGGCAGTAACTGTGGACAGATTAAATTTGATGAATAAACACTTTGTCCTTGGGTTACGTTTCCCCCATGCCTTTTTAGCAACAACTATTTGATCAACAGAGTGAAAGCTCCTGCTCACAGTGTGAAAGTGCAGAAACGGTTCTGCTAGAGAGCAGGTGATACCAGATGAAAAATAAGCCTAGTTGTTTGGGTGAGAGCAGCTCCAGGCTGGCTGGCACTGCAGGTCTCCTGTGAGAGGACCCGGATGGCGTGGGGACAATGTGCTTGGCAGCCTGCCTCCCGCCATCCCGTGGCACTGCATGTGGCCTGGCCCCATGCTGCATCCCACCCCACTGGCTCCAACACAGGGAACAAGGTGGCTGCTTGGCTCTTTGTTGCCGTGGGCCTGGTGCTGCAGCTCAGTGCTGCCTGCCTCTGATAAGGGCAGGAAGAGGCTGGGGGGGACTGCACCCTACCAGCCCTCAAAGCTGTGCTGGGTCCTGTTAGTGGTCTCCCTGGGAACAGAGAAGGACACAAACCTCCTCTCTTCACTTTCCTGTGCCAGGCAGTGGAAACAAGGGGTTAAAATATTAATTATGACACACCAGAAAATTAATAGCTTCATCTAACACAATAAAGACTTCATCAGATCCTTTAAAAAGCAGGGATAGCTCCTCCCATTTCTTTTTATAACTATGAATTTGAAGTCCCACTGGGAAGAAAAATATCAGCAAGAATCATCTGAAACTGGATACTTTTCTATGTAAGGTTTTGAAATGCCAGAGTTGATTTAAGCAGTTCTTCAGCTGAGTGTTTCACGATGCAATGTTTTTCTGCCCGGTTCAGGACGGGCTGTGCACTGCGTGTATCTCCCCCCGCGGCACAGGCTCAGAGCCTTTGGTCGGGACAGCTGTGGCATGCATGCTATTTACCAACTCCTCAATATGGAAAAACAAGCTCTCATTCCTGGGCTATGGAAAACTTCTGCCAATTAATCCACGCCCTCCCTCTGGGGAGGAAAACATAATAAACACTAATGTCTCTTTACCCTTTTATGCCGTGTATATTAATCACCTGACAAGGGCTCATGGCTTTTCCCCTGTTCCAGTTTGCATTTGTCCTGGAACTACTGGGAGGAGTCCTGCTTTGTCTATAAAAAACTGCACTTTGCTGAACACTGTAACAGAACTGAATTTAGGGATTCACAACCCATCCGCTGCAGAGAGAGGACTGAGCCATGTTTGGGATTGGGAAGAAGCTTGCTGAGGAAGCTGTGCAACAAGCTGAAAGTGCTGCACAGGTGACAGGTAAATACAAATTGCTGCTTTCCCTCCTCCTGTGCCTTAGGTGTTAAATGTGTGCCCTGCTCCCACCCCTGCAGCTGGAAGCAAATCTGGCTCTTAGGCACAAAATCTTATAGATTCTGTCCTCAAGGGTGTAGTCAGTATGTCCTGTAACCTCCAACCCCACTAACACTATAGTAAATGAAGAACCAATATTAACTACTAGTCTCCCACAGCTTTTCCACTCTGAACAGTGGAAAGCTGAGAAAGGAGGTGAAGCTGCTTATTCAGAACTTTGTTTCCTAACAAGAACAGCTATGATAAATACAAACTTTGTCGCAGTGTAGTGGATTAGTTTCCTGAAGGTCTGAGGTCTTTGGTCTGCTTGGTGCTGCACAAATACACGCAGTTAAGCTAGCTCCGCTCTGCTGTCAGTGCTCTAGCCCTGCTGGTATGGCAGCCACTCACCCCAAGTGCAGTTGCAGGGGCTCAGGGGACCCTGATCAAGTTTAGTCCTGCAGAGAGGCTTGTGGATCAGCCCTGAATTTAAATGATGTTCCACTCTGAGCCTTTGTTAGTGAAGCTTTAACACAGAGATCCGCACTGGTGCGATTCTTGAAATGTTTGTGCGTAATATAAACCCGAGCAGTGGAAACTGCTCATTTTCTTCACGTGACATTTAGATAAACTCTTGAAACCAGACATTTTGTCTGTGACTTCAAATGCAGTAGAAATATTACTTGCAAGTTATGTGCCCAATGAAGCAAGTGGAAAGACTGCTACTTATTTACCAAGTACCTTTGGTTCAGTTTGCTAGGAAGGTGAATGACGCATAATCCCACACCCACTGTCCCCTTTTCCAGGGAATTTGGGTTTATGCCTAAATCAACTATTTTAATGCTGAAACAATGAAAGAAAAACACCAGAATGTGGGCAATTGGAGGGTAACCATCAATCTTTGTTTTCAGGGGGAGAGTTCTTTCTTGAGCCCTAGAAACACCTATTTTGTGGAGGCTTTTTCATGTTCCTAACATTTTTTAACATTAAGGAAACATCTACTGTTTCCTATGCTGGAAGGCCGATATGGGTGCTTTAGAAGGGGTATTTGCCATCTTGAAGGAGCTGAGTAGTAATCTCTATATTCAGCTGATTGAACTGTTTAGCAGTCAACAAACTCTAAGAGGCAAAGTCTTTTAAGTAGCAGTAGCAGCAGTCTTTCCCCTTCTGTCCCAAGCACTTGAAGCTGAACCAGTTTGAAGCCCTTTGCGTGAACCCTGCACACATCTTCCCAGCAAGTCCTGTGCTGCAGCATGGCTCTTCCAGCTGGTTGTGGATTCTGGAGCAACAACGGGAGACCTCGGCCACTGGCCTGACTTTGGCCACTGGCCTGACTTTGGCCACTTACTTCTGTGCCATCAGCATGTACCTTGATGACAGGCAGTAAATACATAGCATGTGATGCAAAACTCATGTTGCACCACTGCCAGTACTACCAACTTCTGGAAGTATTATAGAGGTACCCTCTAAATCCCCATCTTGATGAAAATAAAGAGGGATTTTACACCAGTTTAACTAGAACAAGATCGTCCAACTGGTGGTTCTACAACTATTAATTACCTTGTCTCTGAACTACTTCTGTTGTGCCCGCGTGTGCCTCAGAGGCTCAGTCCCATGAGCTGTTGCCAAGTGTGAAGTGGTACAACTGGGCTTTGAAAGTATCTAAAATTAGCACCTACCCTGTGGCTCCTGAAAGGAGCCATGAACTCGGCTGTGACATAAGATTGCTCTGGGAAGCATTTTCCTTGGCTGCACCCTGTGAACATCATTTGTGTTTGGAAACTACAGCAAAAGATGGTGTATGAAGACAATTAGCACGTCTTTTGAGCAATAGAAAGTGTCCTACAAGTCCAAGGTGAAATAGGTCACTATGTTTTTACAAGACACTTAATGAAACAACTACTGTTGAAGAGCCCTTCAGTACAAGCCTGGAGATCTTTGAAGTTTTAGACACTCCCAGTCCACTAAAATGTCCTTCCTCACCTCAGCACTTCTCCCTCATGCAATGTCCACGAGGAGTTTGGCTTGCTCAGTCAGTCTCCTCCTTCAGTGTCTGCTCTGCAGAACACATCGATGTTTTTTAAAAGGTAGTATTTGGAGCCATGAGGGAATAAAACAAATACAGGCTCAACTGAAGGCCATTTGCCCTAAATTTTTATTTGACGCTTGTAAGCAAGACTTCTCTGATCACGGACATCGGAGGCTGATCATCCAGCACTATTTTCTAGGCTGCAGTTCCTCCACTTTGAGACAATACCTTCTCTTCTTCTTCATGTCTCAAGAAGTCTCCTCTATTAAATGTTTCCCTTACTTTAAAACTAGACTGGTCTCTCATAGAATAAAACTTTCTCTAGCTACAAGAGAAAGTATTAGACTAATAACTAGATTTTGATGTGCTGCTCTTAACAGCGTGCTTCAGACACTGAGCATCAAGCTTTATGCAGTAGGTGAGAGAATTTTTACCAACCAAACTGCCCAAGGCTGCTCTTGGCAGAGCATCAAGGCTCGGTAAAAGGAAAATTGATCTACCAGTGTTTGTTTCCCGATACTGTAGGTGATGCACTTTGTAACACACATGGTCTTCGTATGTACTAAGACACATGCATAGCACAGGGAATACAGCCAGAGTTCTAACAGCATCTCTCCCACTAGATCAGGATACCCATCCTTATGGAATAATTTTTCACCTTCTAGCCCTGAAACATTTAGAGAACCCTTCTAATACATAATTACGAAATTTAGGGGAAAGGTAAAGAGTGCTTAATTGACACTTTTTCTTCTAATTCCAGTAAACACTGTGGGCCAGACTGTGCAGCAAGCAGTGGAACAGGCTAAGGATGCTGGTCAGAAAGGTATGTTTCTGTTTATTTCAACAATGTCATGTCAGTGAAATCCCAGATGTGTCCCCCAACCCTGCCTTGCTCCTTGTCCCACATCTGGTGGCAAAGGGGAAGGTATTTCAGTGATGCTACAGTTACCTTTGTTTTTCTGTTTTAAAAGCTCTTGATGAAGTCTACAAAGTTGCTGAAACCAGCGAAAAGGCTGTTAAAAACGTAGCGAACCAGGCAACTTCGTGGGGCAAAAGCTTTGGACAATGAAGATAAAAATGTAACACTACTGAAATTTTTGTAAACAAGTTTCTACTACATGTGCTGTTAATAAAGAAAATACTTCTACTCTACCTGGATTGCATGTATTCCTTATGAATCCTTGGTTACACGTGTTAAACACTTAGAATCACCGGCCTAGAAAGACCGTATTACATCACAAAGCAGAGAGCTAAAGCTGTGCTATGCTATTAATACAAACACTTTTATGAGGTAAGGGATGGCTCAGAGTGAGCACAACATGAAGTCAAGGACTTCACAGTTGGTCTTTCCAGTCTTGTCATTGAGTGTAAGTCTTGCAAGCTGAGCACCCAACAGCTATTTCAAGACAAAGGTAAGTACCTGTGTGCTTCTGTGACTGTGCTTGTACTTCTGGTCTTATCTGTAAAGTTGCAATTAGCTCCTGTGCTGATCAAGATGCAAGTGTGTCTAAGGGACACGTAACTGCTGAACTGCAGCACTGCGATACTTAAATGGATGCTAACAGCAGTGATGCATTACTGCTAGTAGAGCACTTAGCTTACCACTAACTGCTTAACACCGCCTGAGCTCGATCACTGGTACAACTTCAGCAGCACAGCAAGGTATTGATGAGTAATGAAGCACACAGTATGGCAATGGAGTCCTATACTGCATTTGCGGGACTTCTGTTAAACACAGATGGCACAGATGAACTGAATCAAGCACAAGCTGAAAGAATGAGAACTGAGCAAGTCTGGGCTGTAAAAAACCAACCACCAAACTCCCCCC
>NW_009941047.1:0-3492 GCF_000696875.1 Nestor notabilis | reverse complement strand
TTTTTTTACTGGGGAAAAAAAACCCCAAAGATGAGAGAAAGGAGGAAAAATTATTTTTGCTCTATTTCTGAGATATTTTGCTTTTTTGATGTGTTGTAGGTTTTTATGTGTTTGTCCAAGTTCTCAAGAAATTTGATAGATTAGACTGGATCAGTGATTCTGAAAAAGTAGGATTTGAGGGAATAATGAGAATGTGTGTGTGAACAGGATAGGAGATGAAAGCAGGCTGTTATTGCATTGCCGTGCCTGTACGCTGGCAATAATGCCTGTGATTGCAATAATGGACCCAAATGAGTAATAAGCCTTTTTTCAAGCAAGTTAAGCTGTCAGCCTCTTCCTAAAATATTCCTCTGTCTGTCTTATTGAGTTAACTGTAGCTCTTGAGAATCACCAGGTGCTATTTTTATGCTCTTACTGTGCAAGCAGAGATGTCACACCAGCTGGCTTGTTCCCCTGTCTGTAGCTCCTGTGCTTTGCCAAAAGGTCACTATATGAAGATTTCTGCTTAACTTTGGAGTCTAATATCTGCTGCTGTACAGAGGCAAATTATCCATTTAAGCACTGTCTGAAATGAGTTGTCTTTTGTTCACAAGTTGTGTCACAGTATATAAGAAACAATGAATGCAAGAGACGTTGCTGTTCAGTCACCAATTATTATTTGTGGAATTACTGCTGACCTCTCATTAGCACTTACAAGTGCCAGACCAGCTCTTGAAGGATTCAGGAGATTGCTTAATGAAGATTCATTTATTAAGATGTATGGCTGGCCAATATACTGGTCATTACATTGATCTTAGGATCAGAGTGTGAGCAACCTTTGTGTAACAGAGGAATGAAAAGGAGAAGTAGCTAACTACTTTGAGCAACTTCTAGAGTCATTATTTTTCAGATTGGTCTACTCATTGTATTAGGAGGTAGCTCATTCTTTCAATCTTCTTTAAAAGCTTTCCTTTCTTCTTTAAAAAAAAAGATATTTTGTTATATGGCATTTTTAAAAGCAAGATTTTGCATAATAGTGCTGTATTCCATTTCACAATTCAGTATTACATTGTCATTGCCTATTGTAAAGCCTACTGTAATTCCATCCACACAGGCATATATAGGCTGCTCCCAGCTTTGTGGTTTTGACAGAAAATTCTATAGGGGTGTCAAAAGTATAAACACAGTGAAAACACATTAGAGAAACAGGATGTCTAAAATATATTTTATTCATGGATACAGACCATTGTGTTATCTAATCAGGGAAGATAAATGTCCCTTTGAACTTAAACAATATATAGGTATAAATTAAGGTTGTGTTGTGTCCCACCCCCATTTCTGAACCTCATTTGGTTTCTTAATAAAACTCATCTAATTGGTAAGAGATAAATACGTACACATTGTTTAGGAATGACATTTTTTTTCTTTCTGCTACAGTCATTCTTGGCATGCACAAACCTTCTTTCACACCCTTTCTCCTCCAGGAAAAGGCAGGGGAATATGCTTGGTTTTAATGGAGAACTTAAAAATATGTGCAGTTGTAACCCAGGTCTTGTAAATGAGGGAACCTGGAATCTCCTGTGTGACCCATGAGGGGCTTAGTACCCTCTTGATTCACTGCTAAAGCCTCATGCCTTCTGTTTTATGGCAGCACTGCTTCTGCATTGAAGCATTTTTATTGTGCACAAAAGAATCAATCTTCGTTGCAAAAAAACCCAAGGGTGAGGGAGTGTGTTTGAGTGGCAAATATGCTATATATGCCAGATTACAGCCACAGTTTCCGTGCTGGACGGTTTTGTGTGCTCTGTCTGGAGGAATTTACTGGGTGTATGTATGACTTTTTACAAGGACATGTAGTGATAGGACAAGGGGTAATGACTTTAAACTGAAAGGTGGTAGATTTTAACTACTGGGAAGAAATTCTTCACTATGAGGGTGGTGAGACACTGGCAGAGGTTGCCCAGAGAAGCTGTGTTTGCTCCATGCCTGGTAGTGCTCAAAGCCAGGCTGGACGGGGCTTGGAGCAACCTGGTCTGGTGTGAGGTGTCCCTGTGTACGCCAGGGGGATTGGAACTGGATGAGCTTTAACGTCCCTTCCAACACAAACTGTTCTATGATTCTATGACAATATTACTGGCAAAGTAGTGACTTAAAGCACTGGATCTGTGTTTAACTGTCAACAGCTGGAACACCACTTCAGAGAGGAGTATTGACCTGAGGTATAACAAGCTTTGTATTTATTCTGATGGCAGAATAATACAATACAGCTGTGGTAGTGTAGATTAAATGTAGGGAAAGAATGGTTTGGGTGGTGGTGTTTTTTCGTTGTTGTTTTGGGTTCTTGGTATTTGCTTTTGTTTTGTTTTTTAATAATTTAAATGAAATAAGGTAAAGCCAAGGTACAGCATGGTTTGAATTTTGATTTTCAGGATTTCTTCTGTTCCAGAGTTCCGTTTCAGCATCATGCAAAAGCTCAATATTGTTACTCAGTGGCTTTGGATCAGTTGTTTAGTATTTTCCCAGGGTCAGAAAATTGGATTTTGCCTGAATTTGCAGAATTAAAAACAAACAAACAAACAATCAAACCCACAGAAAGCCTCGAGAAACAACCAACCACCTAAAGAAACCTACATGTCCAATGCTTTGTTTTCATGGATGGGAAAACAACCATTGATTGTTTTACTCCAGTTTTAAGCTAGCTGGGATAATGCAAATCATTACACTTTAAAATATAAGCTGCAATAATTGAACCCTCTGCCTTTGGTACGAGCATCTCAGTGGGAACCTTTGTGAGACGTTAACTTGCACTGAGGAGACAATGACTGTTTTAACTTTCCATTTCTGAAGTTAATTGTCTGCTCCTCTCTCCCCTCTGTAAATCGATGAGATTTTCAGCTTTTACTGCAAACACTCACAGTGCTGGTGGAAGGTAAGGCAGCACGTTGTAGAGTCTGTGCTGGATTTCCCAGCTGCAAACCAGACTCAGAAGAGAGAAAATCTACCTTATGCTGTCTTAAGAAGTAACAAGTATTGCAGGTATTTTAGTTGGAGTGTTCTGATACAAAGGCATCCCTTTGTGTGAAGACAGCTGAAGCAGGGAGGTGAATGCACCTCATCCCTGTCTGGGTAGCGCAGCATTCTGACTATGGGAGAACAGTAGTCTGGAGGCAATGGTCAGCCGTCATTCACAGCAGAATGTGAGCTTTTTATTTTTATTATTCTTAAAAGAGTTGTGGTAAATGGCTCAGTGTCCAGCTGGAGACCAGTAACGACTGGTGTCCCTCAGGGATCGGTGTTGGGACCTGTCTTGTTCAATATCTTTGCCAGTGACATGGACAGTGGGATTGAGGCACCCTCAGCAAGTTTGCCGATGACACCAAGCTGTGTGGCCCGGTTGATACACTGGAGGGAAGGGATGCCATCCAGAGGGACCTGGACACACTTGTGAGGTGGGACCATGCCAACATCATGAAGTTTAACCGAGTCAAGTGCAAGGTCCTACACCTGGGTTGG
>NW_009941046.1:0-637 GCF_000696875.1 Nestor notabilis | reverse complement strand
CAGGCTGCGTCCCACAGAGGACATCTCACACTGCAGGAGCAGGGATGGGGGGGCTGTTCCCATGCTGGGATCCCGGCACGCAGCAGGGCTGGAGAACGCAGCCGCACTGCACCTTACCTGGAGCATGGCCTGCAGTGCGGTTCTGGGCCCCGGCACACACAGCTGCACCTGCAGCGCAGGGATGGTCCCCGGCACGGCTGCGAGCATCCTCCACCGGGCCCTGTGGCCGCCGTCCCCAAGCAGGGCCCTGGCACACATGAGAGCAGCCAGAGACCACCCAGCCAGGGCTGAGGATGAACAGAGAGGGGCCAGCACCCAGCTCAGCCCGACCTCATGCCCACAGGGCTGCCCGTCTCAGCAGGGATCTTCACACACCAGAAATGCACCACAGTCACCTGCAACGCTGCAAGCAGAGCCTGAGTGCCAGGGATGCAGAGAGGTTTATTGGGAGTAGAGTGGAGCTGACACAAAGCAAGGCACTTCGGTACATCCCATCCCAGCTGTCAGCTAGGAGGAGGAACAACAACAACAAGAGGATCTCCAACACCAGAAACGGACCTTCCCTGGTGGCCAGGATGTGCCCAGCCCACTCGCTGCTGTTCCTGTCTCCTGCCCGTCTCACTCGCTCGCGGTGCTG
>NW_009941045.1:0-2306 GCF_000696875.1 Nestor notabilis | reverse complement strand
AGGTCCCTCTGGATCCAATCCCTTCCCTCCACCGTGTCACTGCACCACACAGTTCGGTGTCAGCAGCACCTGAGGGCACCCTTGATCCCCACTGTCCATGTCACCAGCAAAGACATTGAACAGTGCTGGTCCCAACTCTGATCCATGAGGAATACCACTCGCTGACACACTGTGACTCTCCCCCAGCTCTCCAAAACACAAGGTATTTTTTAACCAAACGCCCCCAGCCTCTTCCAAAATACATCCCTTGAGAGCCAGAAAAATCAGTCTTCGGATCAAAATCTGTCTAAACCCCCATATAGGTACAACCTTGTAAGGCCTGCAAAGGAAGCTGGAGGAAAAAGGTGGGGATTTTCCCAGCAGCATAAACAATGCTATGTTCTTTGCTGGGAAAGCTCTGTGCAGTGGGACCTGAGAAGTTGGGATGGTTTGGTGCACTAAAAGGCTTTTTTTGGTAATTTGTAGGAGGCACTTTGCATCTGAATGATGATTTTGATTCCTCCCTGATTGGACTCACCTCAGCTTCACACCCAAGCTTTGCAAAGGAAGCAAAATCCCAAGAAACATAATCCCTCTGGAAAAACTTCATCTTTGCTGTGGTTTCCTCAGTAAACATCACGTTATGGCTTCCTTGGAGCACAAGAGCACAAACCCAGCGCCCAGCGTCCCCCAGCAGCTGAGATCTCCTTTGTACACTAAAATCCCTGAGGCCAAGCCTTAAAAATCCCAAATAACTGGATCTGTATCAAAATCCCCACAGTGCACCCAAAACACCACCCTGGTTCCTTGCCACCACTCGGGCAAGGACAGTTCCCATCTCCAGTGCCAAGATCCATCTCCTTCCCCAACCGAACGGGATGTGCCAAAATAGGGATGGATGCAGGGACGGTAATTCCCAAACCAGGCACTGCTGGTCCTCCACACTATTGGCTGTTTAAAGCAGTGGCACTGCCTGAGGACACGTGTCACAAAACCCCAGTAAGCCAGGACTGTGCCTGAACTCACCCCTGTGCTGCAAGGAGTGGAGATATCCAGAGGACCAGGTCTGGGGGTGAGATGGCTGTGGCTCTCCTTCAGAGTATTCCCCTTTCCCAGTGCTCAGGTCAGTCTCTATGCAGCCATCCTGAGAGAAACGGGATGAAAATCTCTGTTTAAAACCCCAAACTGATGTGTTCAATGCGCCATGGTCCGATGACACTGACCCAGGACGGGCACCCCCAATTTCACCTTGTCAGAGGTACCCGAGTGCTGTTTCCCCTCCCAACCCCTCTGTTGAGCCTCTCATCACTCAATTAATCACGGAGAAGCTTCATTATGAGAACACCCACATCTGCTGCGTGTGTTCACAGAGAGAAATACAGTGACTGCAGTCCCAGGGAGCTTCAACACAAGCTCCATCAGGCTCTCTGGCTCATAACATTAATCTCACCACGTACCTGCCACCCAAGCATCTACCTATTAAAAAAAGCTCCAAAAGCTCAACAAACCGGGAAAAAAACAGTGGTTTAAATATTGCCTTTTGATGCTGTCACCATCCAGCGCTCTAATCTTATGCTGAGAACAGAAGAAGAAGGGATTCCTTTCTGCCTACCGTCATCTCCCTTCTTGCGTGTCAGCTCGGGGAACAAAGCAGCCCTGCTCCTTTCAGTCTCTGCAAAGGGGAGTCTGTCCTCATTTCCAGGAAGTGATTCTGCAAGGTTTTCAGTTAAAAGATGAGTTAAGGGCTGATCAAGACATGGGTTTGTTAATAACTTATGAAATAGAGAAAGGCTCTGCTTGTGCTTAGCAGCGAAACCAGAAGGTGAGAGAAATGATCACAAGTGATGACAGGGCAGTTAAAAACCCCCACTGAAAAGGAACTGAAAGGAGAATGACGTGAGGAAGGAGTGAGCAGAGACACTCGGGTCACCCCCCACTGAACAGACACCCCCCAGACCCCTCGGTTTTCCAGTGTTCAGGCACATGGATGTGCTGGTGCAGCTCCTGCTGTCCCTGCGCCCGCAGGTAACCGGAGCCCTGCGCGGCGGGAGGCAGGGAGCCAGTGGAGCCGGGCTCTGCCCTCAAACCTCCTGTCGCTGCAGCACACGGTGACTGTAGCACTAAACCCTTGTTTCCTCGGGAAAACCCTGCCTCAGGAGCGCTGCTGCAGACACGGAGGTACGGAAACACGTCTTGCCCATGAACACATCACCTGTGCCCCAGAGGGGGTGCCCGCAGAGGGCAGGGGGTGCCCGCACGGGCTGTCATCACCCTAAGGAACATGCTGGGAGATGAGAAACCCTCTCCCCTTGAGCTTTCAAGTCTCC